>NW_026068329.1:13705-20253 GCF_014885135.2 Alexandromys fortis
TGTGTGTGTGTGTGTGTGTGTGTGTGCGCGCGCTGGCATCAAGCTGCTTTCATTATTATGACTCTGTAGTATAGGTTGAAATTAGGAATGGTGATACCCCAAACCTAATTTTTTTCCACTTAGGATTTTTTTTGGGTACCCAGAGACTTTTGTGTTTCCACATTAATAGTAAAAGAATTTAAGGGAGGGTAATATAGAGGGAGAATAAAGAAGGAGAGATAAATAATAGTAAGGATGTTTGAGAAAGTCACAGGGAAACATTTTATAAGCTTATTTAAAACACATATATAAAATATATGTGTACACACAAACATTTACACACATGGTTTAAATGGAATTATGCCACATGGGTGACAATGTTTTCTGAAAGAGCCATAGACTTCTGACAAAACCCCCAGCGGCCAACATGGGAAACCTTCCTTCTTCCAGTTGTTAGTCATTGTGGGGGCTCAAGAGACCTCCCCCCCAAACAGTGTAGGATATTGCCATTGACCCTGTTTGCCCCCCAGAACTTGAAGGTAAGACCTTATTCCTGAGGACACCACATGCTTTAGACAGAGGACTTGGAGGAACTGAGCGGGAACTATGTGTATGTGGGACCCACGGCTAGAGAGATCATGGGCCTTAGAGGAGAACCCCCACCTGCTATTTTCCTAAACCAATATAATTTCTAAACACTTATCATTATGCCCAGATACACGCAGCTCTCATCCCTCATCAAAGAAACTTATTTTTTTTTTCATCAGACAGAGACAATTACAGAAATTAACTGTGAGGAGCAGGTAAAGGGCACAACCCTATCAAGGACTTCAGTGCCCCAGACCCACAGAAATGGCACAGCCTTCCCCAGGTGAGGCTCAGAGGGAAGGGGAAGCATTCCTCTGGTCAGAGTACAGATGTTACAAATGATTGACTTTGAACTCAAACTTAGCGTGTGCAGAAACTATCAACCAAAGCTCCCCACTCCTGGCTGTTTTCATCCGAGACTGCTCCCTAGAGAGATTGCCTATGGAAACTTGTATAGATGGAAGTTTCTGTCCCACCCAGTTTGTCAGTCATTCAATCCCAAAGAAATACACACAGGCTTATATTAATTTAAAACTGTTTGGCCTATTAGCTCAGGTTTATCATTGCTCAGGCTTGTTACTAACTACCTCTTACAACTTAAAGTAACCCATAATTCTTATCTATCTTTAGCCATGTGGCTTGGTACCTTTTCTCAGTAAGGCATTCTTACCTTGCTTTCTCTATGTCTGTCTGGTGACTGACTCTCTGCCTTTCCTCTTCCCAGAATTCTCTTAGTTTGATCACCCCATCTATATTTTCTGCTTGGCTACTTGCCAATCAGCATTTTATTAAACCAATATGAGTGATGAATCTTTACAGGGTGCAAGAGCATTATCCCACGGCAGATTCACTAAACTTGCTTCCTGGATTCAGATGTATAAAATAAACTCCTGTTTCCAGGCTGCTGCTGGTGCTTCTCAATCAAAGTCCATGGCCCACCTGACTCCAGCTTGTCTGTATGTGTGTGTTCCACTTAGAGTTACTATCACTGTGGTAAAACATCATGACCAAAAAACTTGGGGAGAAAACATTTATTTCACTTACATGGCCAGATAACAGTCCATCACTGAGGGAAGTCAGGAAGGAATTCAAGCAGGGTAGGAACCTGGAGTCAGGAGTTGACGCAGAGGCCATGGAGAGGTATGGCTATTGATGGCTTGCTCAGCTTGCCTTGGACCACGAACCCAAGTACAGCACCATTCACAATGACCTGGGCCCTCCCCATCAATCACTAATTAAGAAAATGCCTTACGGGCTGGAGAGATGGCTCAGCGGTTAAGAGCATTGCCTGCTCTTCCGAAGGTCCTGAGTTCAATTCCCAGCAACCGCATGGTGGCTCACAACCATCTGTAATGAGGTCTGGCCTGCAGGCATACACACAGACATAACATTGTATGCATAATAAATAAATAACTAAATAAATATTTTTTTTAAAAAAGAAAATGCCTTACAGTTGGATCTAATGGAGGCATTCTCTCATTTGAGGTTCCCTCCTTTGAGATAACTCCAGCTTGTGTCAAGTTGACATAAAAGTAGCCCTCACAATTGACCCCTTGTCATATATATAATATAACATATTACTGTTAAGCTACAACCTTTTCTTTCTTGTTATTCCCCAATATCACACATTAACATAAATGTCACAATATAAACAGTACAAAATTTAAAAGTCCTATGGTCTTTAGAAATTCAAACACTTAAAAATTCCGTCTCTTTAAAATCCAAAATATTTTAAAATTCAAAGTCTCTCAACTGTGGGCTCCTGTAAAATCAAAATTAAATGAAATACTTTCTTCCTTCAAGAGGGAAGAACCAGGGCACAGTCACAATCTTAACAAAGCAAACCAAACTCCAAAAATGTACATAACTCAATGTTTAATTATCTGGGATTCCCTCATGATCTTCTGGGCTGCTCCAAGGAGCTTGGGCCACTTCTCCAGCTCTGCCCTCTGCAGCACTCACAGCTTGTCTTCTAGGCTCCAACTGGAGCCACCACACTGCTGCTGCTGTCCTTGGTGGTCAACCCAGGGTATTGGCATCTCCAAGACACTGGGGTCTTCCACTGTAACTGGGCTATACTTTCACCAATAGCCTCTCCTGGGCTCTTTTTATGGTTCCAAGCTTTATTATAATTATATAGGGTATCTTCCTGACCTCTTCAGTTGTCAGGCTTCAACTAATACTCAGGCTACACCTTCACCAATGGCCTCTCCTGACCTCTCACAGTGCCGAGCCTCAGCTGCTCTCCATGACCCCTTTATGCCTTCAAAACCAGCACCACCTGGTGACTCTTACACTACCAAGCTCAGCTGCCAACATGAGGTACAGCCTTGGCCATCTCTGGAACACAGCTTCCGTGTGCTGATCCTGAGGAAACACTTCCCAGGACACTTCAGCTCAGTGATGCTGGTCTCTTCTCAGTCACAGCTGAGTCTTCAGCCCTAGCTGACCAGACACCATAGACCCTTCACACAAAAGGCCTGGTAGAGTCTTTGCTTACCCCTGAAACCTCCCAAGCCAGGTCTTCGTCTTCTGCACTGCTCTCAACAGTCTTCTCTTCCAGGCTCCCACAGAACAGCCCACTGAGCTCTCAACACTCAGTGGCTTTTCTTGTGCAAAGTTCCAAAGCCCTCCCACAATCCTCCCACAATCCAAATTGTCAGGCGTGTCACAGCAGTGCCCCATGGTCTTGGTCCCAATCTCTGTCCTAGTTAGGGTCATTGTTGCTGTGATGAAGAACCAGGGCCAAACAAACTTAGAGAGAAAAGGGTTTATTTCAGCTTATACTTCCCAGTAACAGTCCATCACCAAAGGAAGTCAGAGCAGGAACTCAAACAAAGCAAGAACCTGGAGACAGGAGCTGATGCAGAGGCCATGGAGGGATGCTGTTTACTGGCTTGCTCCCCATGTCTTGCTCAGCCTGCTTTCTTATAGAGCCCAGGGATGGCACCACTTACAATGGGCTTGGGCCCTCCTCCATAAGTCACTAATTATGAAAATCCCTTCCAGATGGATCTTTTTTCTTTCTTTTTTTAAATTTAAAAAACATCTTACATACCATTTCCAGTTCTCCCTCCCTCCTGTTCTCCTGCTCTCCAACCTTCTTCCCTCCCTACCCATGTCTCAGAGACTCCCATGAGGAGTCAACAATGTCTGTCACATCACTTGAGACAGGACCAAGGCCCTCCCCTCTGTATCTAGGCTGAGCAAAGTATCCATCTACAGGGAATGGGCTCCAAAGAACCAGTTCATGTACTAGGGTCAAGTACAGGTTCCACTGATAGTGGCCCCACAAACTGCCCAAGACACACAACTATCACCCACATTTAGAGGGTCTAGTTTGCTCTTATGCAGGTTCCCCAGTTGACAGTCTGGAGTCAGTGAACTCCCACTTGCTTGGGTCAGTTGTTTCTCAGCTGGATGTTATAGAAGCATTTTCTTAATTGAAGTTCCCTTCCTCCAGATAGCTCTAGCTTGTGTCTGCTTGCTATAAAACTAGCCAGCACAGTGTGTTTGTGTGTCTTTGGTTTCTCCGTTCCCTTTTCACCCAGTCAGGTTAGTCCTTAAACCATGCAGATTGCAGCAATCCAAACCTCTCAGGCAATACCTTTAGGGGTGTCCAGCCCTTAAATAATACATCTACAATGCAACCCTTACACCTAAGGTTCAGGGAACATCATTGAGGAAGGAGAGAAGAGATGTAGGAGATAGAGGACCAGGATGCCTGCTGTGAATTAGGACCTTCTAAACGTGATAAGAAAGATACACTCATGAAATCTCAACAGGGTCGCCTAAACAAGACCTGTGTGGTGACAAGACCAGTTAGCCTACTAACTAACATATATGGAGGAGTTTCACAGGTTCTACCTTTAGACAAAGAGCTCTAGGCAATCAATGGCTGCTAAGGAGGGGAAATCAATCAATTTTCCCCAGAGATGAGCCCCTGATAAGTGGTCAGCTCTAAACACATGTACACATGGGTAACACTCAATGGACCCAGTGGGTTTTATATAACACACACACACACACACACACACAACAATAGTAACCATGGAAGACAAGGTCATGACTTTTAGATGGGGACATGGGAGGAGTTGTCAGGGGGAGAGGAGGGATGGAAGTAATATAAATTCAGTGTGAAATTCTTAAAAATTTTACACACACACACACACACAACAATAGTAACCATGGAAGACAAGGTCATGACTTTTAGATGGGGACATGGGAGGAGTTGTCAGGGGGAGAGGAGGGATGGAAGTAATATAAATTCAGTGTGAAATTCTTAAAAATTTTAATAAAAAAGAATCCATGGAGTTGAGGATGGGACGGGAAGGTGGGTGTGGGTGTTGAAGAAGTTAGGAGGGAGAGTTGGGGGGAGGGATATTATCAGAGAACATTCTGTGGACTTCTCAAAGAATGAATAGAAACATTAAAAAAAAAACAAGGTACCTCTTCAGGGGTTATACTCTTAACTCTAACTTAGGAAGAAATTGTGGTAGAAATGACAGAGAGCAAAGCTAAGCCAAGATGGGTCATTATTTTAGATATAAACGTTATCTATCAAAATACAGTTTTCTATTCTTTTACATTCTTAGCACAGCCAGAGAGGGTGGCATAGGCCTCCACCAAGGTCAGTGCTCTAAACCTCTACCTTAAGTCCAAGTGCTTGACGACACAGACTCTATTCCTGCCATTTCGTGCCTTTGCCGTCATGCCCAGTAACGCAGGCATTTCTCTACCGTCCTTTGCATGGCCGCCTTTACCTCCTTGTTTTTCAGGCTGTAAATGAGGGGATTCAGCATGGGTGTGACTGCGCTGTACTGCAAGGAAGAGAGCAAATCCAGGGAAGAACCGGATGTGGGCATAAGATAACGAACCAAACCTGACCCAAAGAACAGGACCACGGCTATGAGGTGGGAAGAGCAAGTGTTAAATGCTTTGCTCCGCCCTGTGGTGGATTTCATGTTCAGGATGGTGGAGACGATGCGGGCATAAGAAAAGAAGATTGGCAGAAAGGTTCCGAGCCCATGCAGCAAGATGGAGCAGATCAAGATGTCAACATTGATGGAGATGTCAGAGCAAGCTAGGGGAAAGAGAGAGGGTAGCTCACATATGTAGTGGTGTATGGTATAGGCCTCACAGAAGTCCAGGTTCACAGCCAAGAGCACAATGACTGCTGAGCTGAGAGAGGCCAGGAGCCAGGAGAGCAGAACCAGCTTCAGACAGAATTCATTGCTCATCATCTGGCCATAGAGCAGCGGGTGGCACACAGCGGCATAGCGGTCATAGGCCATCATTGAGAGGAGAAAGGCTTCGGTCCCCGCGGTGATGAACACAAAGAAGACCTGAGCCAGGCAGCCCTCTATCGAGATGCTTTTCTTCTGAGACAGGAGGTCCTTCAGCAGCTTTGGTACTGTGACGGATGAGAAACAGAGGTCCAGGAAGGACAGGTTGCTTAAGAAGAAGTACATGGGCGTGTGGAGGTGGGAGTCAGCCCTGATCACCACCAGCAGCATTAGGTTCCCCGTCAAGGTGAGGAGGTAAATCCCCAGGAACAGCACGAAAAGCAGAGCCTCGATGAGGGGGTCGTCAGAGAGCCCCGTGAGAAGGAACTCTGTGATGGCGCTGTGGTTCTTCCAGGCCATTTCAGGATGGTACTTCCTTGAAATAAAGTAGAAAGAGGTTACATCGCTAATGCTTGTGACTATATCCTTTGGGGTGTCGCCCCGTCTAGTCCATTCCTCCACTTTGCATGGACTCTGCTCTGGTGCCTCAGAGCTGCCTGTATCTCAGGGAAAGTTTCAAGTCCTGTTTGTCGTCATTGGTTTCAAATTACAGTGTCCACATACCTCAAGAGAAGTCTCTCCGTTTCTCACCCGCATTTGCAGGGAAAGCGAGTCTCTCTGAATGCTCCATTTACTCATAGGCTCGGCTTCTGTTGCACGTTTGCAGAGTCTAGTCTCCCTTCCTCCCTTTCTCTC
>NW_026068329.1:21002-35385 GCF_014885135.2 Alexandromys fortis
ACAGACAGCACACTACAGCCGCAGTGACCGCACAGACAGACAGCACACTTCAGCGGAGCAGCACACAAAACACTTTCTCAGTTGCTCTCTCAGCTGCTTTCAGAGACAATCTGTTGAAATAGATAGGAAATTTTCATCCCTAGGATACAGAGTTTTGCCTGACTTTTCCTGTGAGGATTTGGTAGCCAGGGGTATTTTGTAACATCAGCGCGGCAGCACATAAAAACATAATGACACAGTGTTCCTTTGGCTGTCAACTCTGGCTAGCAGAGGTCACAGTGATGAGCTACAAGTTCTTACTCTGATACCCATCGGCCTTTAATCCTTCAACCACTTAACTTATTTCTGATATCAAAAATTATGCTGCTTTCTGTGTCATTGCTTGTATTTTCTAGCACTTCAAATATATTCTCCTTTTAATTTGATGAATCTAGACTTCCATGGGCTTTCCAATGTCACCCAAAAGACTACATAAAAATAGCCTATCTTGGTGACTTCCTTCTTCAACCCACATGTCCTCTTGATTTAGTCAAAGTCTGAATTGTGTTCCCCTAGCAAGTGAAACACGTATTTCAGTTTCCCACTCCAGACTGTGACACAGACCATAACAGAACAACTGTCTTAAAACATCCCTCTCTTTGGGCACCATCAGCACCCACTCCGTGCCAGCTTCAGACCATACCTCTCATACTGCCTTAGAAGTCCCCACCCTATGGCATGTTTTGGATAGGAGCCTTTGACCACTGCAGCTAAGATCTCATCCTCTAATCCCTCAGCAGCGTTGGTGGCCAGCAGAAGTACTGCAGATCTTGTCTAAGGGACTGCTGCTGAATTTCAAGGATGCTCGAGAGCATCCTTTGACTCCTGCGACATCCTCTGATGCCCTCGGTTTTGGGGAGGCTGCAAACAGTACTGCATCAGTTCAGAATACTGTTTGCATTTGTGAGCCAATATATTAGATCTTTTTATCATCCACAATCATCATACTCTTATTTTCTTTTAAAATTTTCTTACATAAACTCTGTATCCAAGAGAGACAAGACTACAATGCTCATGGTAATGGTGATACTAAAAATAATTGAAACCCAATTATGGGCTGTGTAAGTAAGTCATCATTCTGGGTAAAGATCCTGTCCACTTCTCCTTGCAATCTAATTTACCAATGTTCTGCTTCTGTTTGGTTTCTGTGATCAGCTTCTATGGTAGGCTTCTGTATTTTTTTTTTTTTTTTAACATTTCAGCTTGCTTGTTCAGGCAGCTGTGATTCCAATCCTTTTGTCCTCACCAGGGGTCATCAGACAGGTGATAAACCATTAAGAGAAATGGAAATTTTGATATGGTCTATCAATCTGATCTCTGGCCTGTCTTAGATCCTAGTCTAGGTCACCTGTGTGCCTGGATGAACATACCTTTGTGTGCAGGGAGGTTAGAGCCAATGATGGGGAAACGCAGGCAGCTGGGAAGTCACTTCTGAGGTTTCTGCACAGACGAAGCAGTAAACACAGTTAAAAGCAAGTGCTTTGAGATGCAGGCGAGCTAGCCAGGTGGGGGGCATTTTCTGCAGAGACTTGGCTATTTCAAGGTGTCTGTACATAAAGCTATCCTGAAAATCCCTTCTCTTCTGTGTCTTTTTAAAGGGGGTCTCAGGGCAGGGTAACAGCTTCCGGCTCTGGTGAGAGAACACTGGGTCCTCTGGAGGACCGCCCTCCTCCATCTCTCTAGTCACACTTTGTATGAGAAGACAGAGGCCACTTCTCTCATTGGCTATTCAAGTTATTGCAAGAACGTGAGACAGAAAGTGGCTTTCTTAGCTGCATGAAGGCATTATTGGGATAAAAGAGAGAGGGGTGGGTGTGGAAGGTGAGCCATGGCAAGGTTAAGGGAGGGTCCTGGGGGCTGTGGATTGTCACTTAGGCTGTGGCACATGGGGAATCAGCATGGGGTAGACAGGGGGGCAGGCACTAGGAAGGGCTGTTTTCTGAACTGTCCTCTTGTACACACTCACATTGTGCGTGCCTGTGGTGAGCAGATTTGAGGATAGAAACTTTAGCATAGTTCTCCTCCCTGGAGATCGGGGCAAGCTGGGAAGCAGGTAGCCTCAACGCTCATCCATCTACCTCTATACATTTTCTACATTCTAGGGGTCTGCTTTCCTTAATCTCTGAGCTCCTTTGGAGTGAGAGGGTTTCTGCTGGGTCTTCAAGGCGTCCTGTCCTCAGTGGTAACCAAGGAGTGAGTAAAGACTTTCCTGATAAGGTGTCTAAGGCAGCAAGTACAAACAGACGCGTTGAAAACACAGGGCATTTGGGTCCTGTGAGGTGATCTGCCAGGGTTTAGGAAGTGCCCATCTCTGGCTTAGAGATTAAGGCTGGGAGGATCAGGATGGACAGAACCAATCAGAAAATAGTAGCAGAGGCATGCAGAAGAGGGGGGCAGTCAGCAGCAGAATTAAAGCACAGAAACACGGGGCGCAGCAAGGTCAGAGACTGTCACCTTACCATTCTCCTGGCTCTTCTTGGAGGAAGTGCCTGTATGCATCCCACCTTTCTCGTCAAGACAGACATTTCACAGGAAAGAAAAGCTTCATACGTGGTAATCCCAACCTTAGGAGTCTGATTCTGCCCAAAAGACAGATTCTCTCTTTGATCTCAACGAGCACAAGATGCTAGAATAATATAAACTCTGCAACTGTTGGCTACCACACAAAACCATAGTTACTCTGAGAATCTCAACTTGGAATGGCATTCTGCAGTGCAGGACCCTGGAGGGAGAGATAGGGCATTTACTGCCCAATCATTGCTGGCACAGTAGGCCTGTGTTGCTTAAAACTCTTCTCCAGCGGTTTCAGGTGCAGCATACGACTTCATTTCTTCCTTCTGTGACTTTGAGTATTCCTGGAGAAGTGCTATTTAAGGAGCAAGATCCCCATAACAGAACCAATGAGGAGACTCTTTCCTGTGCTTAGGTAGGTACCCAAGGGAAACTGGGCCAGGTTCCCTGAAGTACCAGCCTGAAGCCGAGCTCGGCTTCCAGCGCTGAGAAGCTGAATTTGGAGGCACAGCGCAGTGTTGAACCAGTGATCTAAGACAATTATTTAAAGCCTAGACGTCAACTCTGTGTAGACTGGGAGTGCTGGAGAAAGGGAGAGAGAAAAGGAAGGGACTCAAAGAAAAAGACTCAGGCGGAAAACAGGCACTTTCTTTCTTTCTTTCTTTCTTTCTTTCTTCCTTCCTTCCTTCCTTCCTTCCTTCCTTCCTTCCTTCCTTCCTTCCTTTCTTTCTTTCTTTCTTTCTTTCTTTTTCTTTCTTTCTTTTTTCTTTAATTAAAAAAAAATTCTGCTTCCTCCCAGCCTCCCATTTCCCTCCCCCTCCTCCCACTCCTCTTCCCCTCCCTCTCCAGTCTGAAAGAGCAGTCAGGGTTCCCTGCCCTGTGGAAAGTCCAAGGTCCTCCCCCCTCCATCCAGGTCTAGGAAGGTGAGCATCCAAACTGGCTAGGCTCCCACAAAGCCAGTACATGCAGTAGGATCAAAACCCAGTGCCATTGTCCTTGGCTTCTCATCAGCCCTCATTGTCCCCCATGTTCAGAGAGACGGGATTTATCCCATGCTTTTTCAGTCCCAGTTCAGTTGGCCTTGGTGAGCTCCCAATAGATCAGCCCCACTGTCTCAGTGGGTGGGTGCACCCCTCGGTCCTGACTTCCTTGCTCATGTTCTCCCTCCTTCTGCTCCTCATTGGGACCTTGAGAGCTCATTCCGGTGCTCCAATGTGGGTCTCTGTCTCTATCTCCATCCATCGAACAGGCATTTTCTTCATGGCAGCCTGGGGCTGAGAGTGCCTGCTGGCCATTGTCACGGGAGCAGGGCTGTCACAGGTTACAGACCCCATGTCATTTTCTAGTGCACATTGTGTTTTCATTTGTTACTTATTTATTTTGAGTTGGAGTATCAAGTGTCTCAGGATGGCCCTGAATCACGTAGCTGAGGATGACCTTGAACTTCTGATCCTGTTACCACAAATTGCCGAGTGCTGGGACGACAGGGATGTGCCACCACACCTGGTTTTCTGTGGTGCAGGAAGTAGTGCCCAGGGCTTCTGAACATTAGGGGAGCACTGTATCAACTTAGCCTTAGCCCTAAGCTTTCTTCATCTTTCTTTCCTGAAAAAAAAAAAAAAACCACTGAGCCTTGAATTTCATTTCAAGTATATGATGTATTAAAAAACCCCTCAAAGGATTCATGTCTTAAAATTTATTTTTAATTTTCACTTAATGGATATGGGTGTCTTCCCTGCATGCCTTGTCTCTGTACTACTTCCACACTTGGATGCCCAAGGAGACCAGAAGAGGTCCTGGGAATTGAAACCAAGTTCTTAGGAAGAACAACCAGTGGTCTTGACCACCGAGCCATCTCTCCAGCCCCATATAGAATGTTTGCCAAAGCAGAAATACTTCTGGAATAGATGCATATTCGAATTAAAGGATATCTAAAACAAACATTTTATTATTTGATCAGGGAAGATTCAGCAGTATTTTATTGGAATTAATATATAAATAACAAGCACAGAGACTGCATTATTTGGAATTGAACTCAAGTGATGCAGAAGTCTATAAAACATCAATTTACTCATCGTTTCTTCAGTGAGAGGTGGGGATCAGGCATGATGAGAGACAGAGGATTCCAGAAAGAACAAGTCCCGGTCTTAAAACCAAACTAAGCTTTCTTATGTAGAAGTAGGGTTTATTTATTTAGTTGCTGGTTTATTAACTTATTTTTTGTGTCCTTGGAATCCAGTTCACAGACTCACACACGCTAGGCAAACACATTACCACTGAACTACAAACCCTGGCCCCAGCATTATCATCAAACGCCATCCTCTGAAAGAAGTTAAATCTAGGTCTGACTTATGCCTGAGCAGCCCTCGGCTTGTTAGAAAAGAATTATCTCCACTCTAGGAAGCAAGCATGTAATAAAGGCTTATGTGATATAATTTTGGCTGCATTTGTAGCACGCTGCTCTTGACTGGTTTGCTGGCTAGTCTTATGTCAATTTGACACACAAACTAGTCATCAGAGAGGAGGGAACCTCATTTGAGAAAAATGGCTCCATAAAATCGGGCTGTAGGGAATTTTTTTAAATTAGTGATTGATGGAGGAGGGTCCAACCTATGGTGGGTGGTGCCATCTCTAGGCTGGAGGTACTGCGTTCCGTAAGAAAGCAGGCTGAGCAAGTGAGGGGAAGCAGGCCAGTAAGCAGCACCTCTCCATAGTTTCTGCATTAGCTCCTGACTCAGGTTCCTGTCCTAATTGAGTTCTTGTCCTGACTTATTTCAATGATGAACTCTGCTTTGGAAGTGTAGGCCAAACAGTTTCCTCCCCAACTTGCTTTTTGGACATGGTGTTTTGTTGCAGCCACGGAAACCCCAACTAATACAAGTTGGCACGAGCATACTGGGGTATTATAGTGACAGACCTGACTATGTTTTTGGAGGACTGTGGAAGGACTTTGCAACTTTGGGCAAGAAAAGGCATTGAGTGTTGAGAGCTCAGTGGAATGTTCTGTGGGAGCCTGGAAGACAAGAATGTGGAGAGCTGGGCAGAAGATGGAGGCCTGGCTCGTGAAGTTTCAGAGGGAAGTTTAAAGACTATATTGGGTCCATTTGTTATTTTTAATTAAGATTCTGGGTGTCTGGTCAGCTGGGGCTGAAGAATCAGCTGTGACTAACAAGACCCCAGAACTGCTGAAGTGAAACTTTGCTCTGCTGGGGTACTCGATGCTGGAGTTAAGAAATTAGCGATGATTAAGGAGAGACCAACACCATTGAGGCGAAATCTTCTGGGAAGTGTTTCCTGAGAGCACAGTGAAGCTGTGTTCCAGAGGTGGCCAAGGTTGTACCTCATGCTGGCAGCTGACTTGGTACTGTGTAAAACTCACCCAGGTAGTACTGGTTTTGAAGGCATGAAGGGGTCATGGAGAGCAGCTGAAGCACTGAGAGAAGCCAAGAGAGGCCATTGGTGAAGCTGCAGCCTCGGTACTAGTTGAAGACCTAGAACTGAAGGGGGTCACACAGAGAAGTTGAGGCTTGGCTCCATGAGGAGAGCCTATGAAAGCCTATTGGTGAAGGTGCAGCCCAGTTGCAGCAGAAGACCCCAGTGTCTTGGAGATGCTAGTGTCATGGGACGACCACCAAGGATAGCAGCAGTGGGGAGTGGAGCAAGCCAGAGCCTAGAAGACAAGCTGCGTGTGCTGCAGAGGGCGGAGCTGGAGAAGGGATTCAAGCTCCTTGTAGGAGCTGAGAAGATCATGAGGGAATCCCAAATATTTGAACATTGACTTATTATTAACACTGATGGAGTTAGTTCGGTTTTTCTTTGTTCAGATTGTGACTGTGCTCAGTATATTCTCTCTTGAAGAAGGTATTTAATTTAATTTTGATTTTTACAGGAGCCCACAACGGAAGGATTTTAAACTTTGAAAAGATATTTTGGGTTTTTAGAGAGATTAGATATTTAAAAGAGACTGAAATTTTAATGTGTTGAGATTTGTAAAGACTGTGGGGCTTTTAAAGTTATTTATGTTTTTAAAAATAAATTTATTATTTTTATTTTATGTTCATTGATGCTTTGCCTGCATGTATGTCTGTGTGAGGTGTCAAAGCCCTGGAACTGGAGTTACAGACAGTTGTGAGCTGCCATGTGGGTGTTGGGAATTGAACTTGGGTCCTCTTGAAGAACAACCAATGCTCTTAACTGCTGAGTCATCTCTCCAGCCCTATTATTTATGCTTTTAGTGTAATATCTTGGGGATGAAAAAGAAAGGAAAGGTATGGTGTTGGCAGAGGCTGCTCGTTCGTTTTCCAGCCGCCCAGACCTGAAATAATCACACAGAAACTGTATTAATTAAAAACTGCTTGGCCTTTTAGCTTAGGATTCTTATTAACTAATTTTTACATCTTAAATTACCCATTTCTATTATTCTGTGTATATCTACAAGGCTGTGGCTTACCAGTAAAGTTCCAGCGTCTGTCTCCTTCAGCAGCTACATGGCAACTCCCTGACTCCGCCTTCTTTTCTCCTCTGTCCACTGCTTGGAATTCCCACCTTGCTCTAGTCTGCCCTTCCATAGGCCCAAAGCAGTTTCTTTATTAACCAATGGTAATAAAACATGTTCGCAGTATACAGAGGGGAATCCCACACCAGGTGTGGCTTAGCAGTGATGTGTTTGGGTGTGAGGTTGACAAGGGGTCAGCTGTGCTGTTTAGTTTCATATCAACTTGATACAAAAGCTAGTGAAAGGAGGAGCCCTCAGTTGAGCAAATGCTGTCATAAGATATGGCTTTAGGGCATTTTTCAATTAGTGATTGATGGGGGAGGGCCCAGTCCATTGTGGGTGGGGCCATTACTGGGCTGGTGGTCCTGGGTTCTATAAGAAAGCAGGCTGAACAAGCCAAGTAAGCAGTACTCCTCCATGGCCTCTGTTTTAGGTTCTGCCTCTGGGTTCCTGCCCTGTTTGAGTCCTTGTCCTGACTTCCTTCATTGATGACCAGCAATGTGGAACTGTAAGCCAAACAACCCCTCTCCTCCTCAAGCTGCCTTTTGGTCACGGTGTTTCATCACAGAAACTGAAACCCTATGACAACTGGTGCGCACGTGTGTGTGTGTGTGTGTGTGTGTGTGTGTGTGCAGACACAGATCATGAGGGTAAACGGAGTCAGTGCCTTTGGTCCTTTGGGCAGGTTAGGACCAGATGTTTCTCTGTGAAGATCAGAGCCACCCTGTGGATGTCATGGGGGACAGCCAGGAAAAGGGTGTAGGCAGGAGCCAGATCCTCTCAAAGCTGCCAGTTAATCCGGAGCAGGTCTATTTTAGCCACTTCCATCTTTCTTGTTCTTATGGAAGATTTAAAAATATAACATAATCTGGGCCAAAATACATTTGAAATCATTTGATCTGGTTTAACTCTTCATTGATTCCAAGTTAGGAAACAAAAGGGGTTTAAAAATGTGGCAGGTGGTGGCAACGTGATTTCCACACTGCGAGTTTCTTCTGATTTAGGTGCAGTGACCATGAAGACCATGGGAGTTTAATTTGCTAGAGAGAGAAGTGCATGGGGATAATGTAATGAGTGTGCATGCTTTCAGTGTTTGACTGTTAGTGAATTTCATCGTTTTGTGGTTCTATGGAAAATATGCTCATATATATATGTATATACATATATATTTCCTTTGAGATAACACAGTACACTGAGTTTGTAGATTATAAACTCAGTAACAAATCGGTGGCCATTGATTTCATGAAGATAAAAAGGATAATTCCAAGGAAGCATGTATAGTGGAAAGCAAAGATTTCTAAGGACAGAATTGTGGGTGAAGCGGCATATTCATGGGTGGTAGAAGTGGATAGCTCAAACAGACATGGGTGGTCTTGTCTTTCTGCCTGGGAGTGACCCCCAGGAAGCACAAAACACAGAATGTATGGAGGAAGGAAAATGTCATCATGAGCCCCACCGCTCAGGCAGAGGACAAGTGGCCAAGGACCTGGAAGCACCCCTTCAAGGGCCCCCTTTGTGATTGTTTCTTATGTGTCTCTTGTTTAAGTCTTCTCTGATGGTCTCTACTTGGCCGTGTTGGTGACCACCCACCAGGCCGTGTTGGTGTTCACCCACCAGGCTGTGTTGGTTCACCCACCAGGCTGTGTTGGTTCACCCACCAGGCTGTGTTGGTTCACCCACCAGGCTGTGTTGGTTCACCCACCAGGCCGTGTTGGTTCACCCACCAGGCCGTGTTGGTGTTCACCCACCAGGCTGTGTTGGTGTTCACCCACCAGGCCGTGTTGGTTCACCCACCAGGCCGTGCTGGTGTGTTCACCCACCTGGCCGTGTTGGTGTTCACCCACCAGGCCGTGTTGGTGTTCACCCACCAGGCCGTGTTGGTGTTCACCCACCAGGCCGTGTTGGTGTTCACCCACCTGGCCGTGTTGGTGTTCACCCACCAGGCCGTGTTGGTGTTCACCCACCAGGCTGTGTTGGTTCACCCACCTGGCCGTGTTGGTGTTCACCCACCAGGCCATGTCAGTATTCATCTGAGCAGAGGTAAGAAGTCAGGATGAGAAGGTAAATGCTGACGAGTTAAGGTGGTCTGAACATGGCCTGAGCTGCAATGGCACTTGCTGCACAGCACAGTTCCTGTTGATAACTGTTATTTTCCCTCAACAGTTTCCTTGAAGACAGACAGCGTGTCTTGAGCATCGTCTTTCTGGAAGCAAAGCAATAGTTTGTGAACATATGAGTGTGGCTCTGAGGACAGGAGGAGAGGCTGAGAAAGGGAAGTGAGGGAAGATTACTAGCTATTTTTGGGAATAGGTTCTCACTATGTAGCTCTTGAATGCTTCCTGCCTCAGCCTCGCAAGTGCTAGAATTATGGATGTGTGCCACAATTCTCCTTGGAATTTTGGTCACTGGAGCTGTGGCTGCCACTGTGATGAGGAAGAAGAGGAGCAGAGGGTCTCACACTGCATCCTAGGCAGGCTTTGAATAGATTGTGTAGCTGTGATCGCTAACCTTCATCGTCAACTTCACTGGGTTTAGAATCTCACGGGAACTGCATCCAGAATGTACTGTGATGGTTTCCAGACAGGATGAACTGAAGAAGGAGAAGCCACCCTGAATTTGGTTGGTACCATCCATAGCCAAGGATCCCAGACGGAGTAAAACAGGAAAACTGAAAGTCAGATGAGAGCCAGTATTCTACCTGATTCCCGATCAATGGCGGTGTGAGAAGTCCCAGCCACATGTCCCTAGTGCCAAGAGCTCTGTCAAATTCGTATGCCAAGGTGGTCTGTACTGAAGTTACAAATCAAAACAAACTCTTCAGTTGCTTCTGTCTTGATGTGGGAGTGATTTCTTATTAATAAAGAAACTGCCTAGGCCCCTTGATAGGCCCACCCTTAGGTGGGTGGAGAAAACAGAAGAGAATGCTGGGAGAAAGAAGCTTAGTGGAGGAGTCGCCATGATTCTCCCGCTCCAGACAGACGCAGGTTAAGATCCTCCCTGGTAAGCCAGCTCGTGGGCTACACAGAATATTAGAAATGGGTTAGAACAATATGTAAGAGCTAGCCAATAAGAAGCTGGAACTAGCCGGGCCAGGCAGTGTTTGAAAGAATACAGTTTCCATGTAATTATTTCGGGCATAAGCTAGCCATGCGGGCAGCCGGGTGCCGGGACGCAGCCCTGCCGCTCCTAATGCAACACTGTCTGACTTTTATCACATCAGTGCAAAGAGCAAGTGATACAGAAACCCAGGCTGGCCTCCAAGTCCTGACCGTCATAGAGCTTATGGGTTTGGACTACCACATCTGACTCCAGAAATCATTCATGTAATAAGATATAATGGATACACAGCCTAGTAGTTCCTTGTCTACATCAGTCTTTCTATGTGATCGGAAGACCAGCAGCTTCTGACCCAAGTCTGTTATAAATTTCGATTTTCAGCTCTACGTCAGACTTCCTGAATCTTGCTGAGATATCTAGAGAACTCCTGTGTATAGCGAAGCCTGGGGCTTCCTGGTCTATGGGCCTTCAAGACACATGGTTTATTCATGTAGTTGGAAGTGTTTCCCCCGGTGTTTTCTCCTAGCAGTTTCAGATTTTTGTTACATTAAATTCTTGATCTATTTTGAATTTTTTTTTAAACGGTAATAGTGATGTAGTGTTATTTTCTACCATTGACTGAAGAGGTTTGTTTTTCCATTGTATTTTTTGGTACTGCTGTTGAAAATCAAGTGGCTATAAGCAGGGATTATTTCTGCATCCTCTACCTCTTTTATTGGCAAATATGCCTGTTTCTGTGCCTGTAGCATGCTGGTTTTGTTCTATTCAAGGTCTTTTGTTCTTCCATATGAGTTTTAGCATTATTTTCTCTCATTCTTTGAAGAATGTTATTGGGATTTCTATTGGATTTACACTGATTTTCTAGATTGCTTTCAGTATTACAGTCATATCCAGAATATTAATTCTGTATATTTATGAACATCTAGCATGAATCCGTATGTTCACAAATGATCTTCTAGTATCCTCCTACATTTCTTAACTGTTTCCTTATTTGTTTGTTTGGTTATGTAGAACAGATTGGCCCCAAAGTTTTGGCCTCAGAGTACTGGATTACAGATGAGCCATGACATCCATTTTCAATCATTTCTTCCTCTCATTTATTATACTTTTTTGAAACTTGAGGAAAATTTGATTAGAATTAAAAAAACAAACAAACAACCAAAACCATAGGGCAGCAAGCTGCAAATCCCCACAGCTCCCTGGAGGGGAGAGATGGAGGAAGGCAGCCATGCTGTTTGAGTTCCGTGTGGAGGTCAACTTTCTGGAGGACAAGCAACCATGAGCCAGGGAGGTTGAGCTCTGTGTGGAGGTCAGCTCGCTGGAGGACAAACAGCCATGAATTAGGGAGGTTGAGTCCGTGTGGAGGTCTGCTCTCTGGAGGAGAAGCAGCCATGAGCCAGAGAGGGGGAGGTTTAGAGCAGGTGAAAACCCCAAACACTAGAGAAAGCTTGCCCAGCATCAGAAAGAAAGAGACGAAAAAGGACAGGTCACACTTTCCTGGTTCAGGTCTGTGAAAGGCAGGAGGACCTGACAGACATTCATGGTGGCTCTGGACTGACTGCATGGAGGGCGGGATTTTCTTTTTTTTTCTTTTTCTTTTTTCTTTTTTTTGACAAGGTCTTATATATTCCAGGCAGGCTTTGAACTCATTATCTGAGGGTGACCCTGACCTCCTGATTCTCCTGCCTTTAATGCTGGAGTTGCAGGCATGCACCAGCCTGTCTGGGCTCGTTTATTTTCTTTAAGAACAGAAGGTTTTTCTCTTGTGGCTTCACTCATACTCCCATTCATGTCAGTGTCCTCTTCTGTTCTAGGGGCCGAGCTCATATGTGCCTTTCAGCCTCAGTGCAAGCCCTGTTATTTCTCCCTCAGCTATAGCTTAAATTCTGCTCCTCAGGGCACGTCCATCAACCAAAGCTAAAGAGCAGCTTAGCCCCCAGCCAAGGTTACCTGTGAGTGTGGACAAACGTGTGTGCAAGGTTACCTGTGAGTGTGGACAAACAGAAGCACATGTGTGTGCAAGGTTACCTGTGAGTGTGGATAAACAGAGGAACGTGTGTGTGCAAGGGTACCTGTGAGTGTGAACAAACAGACACGCACATACATGTGCGTGCGTGTGCGTGCATGTGTGAGTGTGTGTGTAATTTTAGCTGGGTTCAGGGATGCCAAAGCTTGGACACTGATAGTCACAGCTTTTGATGACCCTTCATAAATAAGTTTATAAACATTGTTGAAGATCTACATAAGCAATGTGAGGTGATGCATTTGTTCTAATGTTTGCAAGGGTTTGGATATTAAAAATCATTTGTGGGTAGAACATTCCTGATGATTAACTCTGCCCTTTCACTTGTAGTCATAAAGAGAAGTTGACACAGTGTCTTCAGGGAGCACGAAATCTCATCCAAGGATAATGTAGTATTTCGGAAGAATATTTTTCCTTTTAAAATCCATGTTTTCTGTGGATGGAAGAATACAACTCTTCACATCATATGATTTTAGAAGCATCGTAAAGAAAGGATCCAGCTCTCATCACCATTTTAAAGGGCATTTCAAACTGATTCCAGAGTTATTTTGTTTTATTGCAATCTGTTTGTGTGTGCAAAGATCATTTATTGTGTGTATGTGTGTGTGTGTGTGTGTGTGTGTGTGTGCATGTGAAGGGCGGAGGTTTGTGTAAAGTCTTCTTCAATTGCTTTCTGTTTTTGGAGACAGGGCCTCCCACTGAACCCTCTGATTCAGCTATAGTGGCTGGCAAGTAAAACTGGGTATCCTGTCTCCATCTCCCCAATACTAGTATTATAGGCATATACCACTGGCCTGGGACTTTTATGTGGCTGCTTGGGATCAAACATGATGCTCACACGGCAAACACTTTACCAATGTAGCCATTCAGCACCTTGATTCTAGGGATTTTTAAAAATTAAAGAAATTTTTTCCATACACTATATTCTGACATGGCTTTCCCTCCCCCATCTCCTCCTACTTCCTCTCTTTCTCCCCATCTGCCAAACTCCATGCCTTCTTCTATCTCTCTCTAGAAAACAAGCAGGTAAATAAAAAATATAGAACCAAAATAAAACAAAGCAAACAGAGAGGACAAAAAACTAAATAAAAATCACAAGACACAAATATATACGCAAAGGCATATACACATGCATCATACAAACCCCATAAAACCACATAATCAGAAACTATACTATATAAACAAAAGACCAATAAGGCTAAAAATGCCCCAACGAAGCGTTGTGAGACAAAACATCTTCCAAAGTGCCATTGAGTTCACTTTGTCTGGGCTATTGGGGGACCACCAGGATGCCTAGGGATGAATCAGCCTAGGTCAGATTCTAGAAATGACGATGTACACACGTCTAGATTCTAGCTAAAAAATTCTAACCGAGCTAAATATCTCAACTTTCACTCTTGGCTTATATTTTGGCTTAATATACTTTGGCTTAATTTCATACTGACATTTAGACTCATACTGGATTTATACATAGATGAGTGAGAACAAAAGACTGATGTTCTAGAAGGGATGATTAAGAGTAAGAATTAGGAAAAGAGGATTTTAGAAGGGTCCCAGAAAGTTTCTCGCCCCCTGGTTGTTTGGAGATGTATTTGGAATAAGGAAGTGAGTGAGGTATAGGTTTAGAAGGTCAGCCTGCACAAAGCTGCTTAGGGCATCTTTGGAACAGGGAGCAGAATGTAGGACTTAGGATGAGGGTATCTCCAGCTGTCTCCTGTGCTCATCCATATGCTTCATATTGTCTTGTAGTATGGTAGTTTTGATCATAAAAAAGCTTGCTAACGGGTCCTGTGCAAGCAGGGGAGAAGTAGCTCCAATAGTTTCTGATATTCTTGCATCCCAGGGGAGGTTTTCTGTAACCTTTCAGAGTTCTAAAGCATGGAGAGATTTATGCATAGGCTTTAAGATGGCCTTCATCATGACATGCAGTGAGGGGAGAGAGGCCCCTCTCAGAAGCATTTGGGTTTAGAAATAGACAACGGGGCTAACTCAGGGAATGAGAAGGACTGGGGTGTTTCCAGCTCTAGCTGGAGGAAGTAGGATGGATGGAACAGGAGAGTCTAGCACTGCTGGAACGAATCAGGGATGGAGGAAAGGGTGGTTAGCAAAATTAAAACACAATCATTGTCTTTCAGAAAGAAAACCAGGAGGTTCATTAGCTCCCCTGGCATGTATTACTATGCTTCTGGAGTCTCCTGAGGAGTCAGCTTCTTCACACTCTGGTTCACCTATGGACCACAGGTAAAGTCTTCCTGGGG
>NW_026068329.1:35460-41173 GCF_014885135.2 Alexandromys fortis
GAGGGAGAGGGAGAGCACTCACCTTGTCACAAGAGCTCTACTCTGGAAGAAGACAGTTCTTTTCCTGCTGCCAACAAATTTAGAACGATCTAGAAACCCTTGAAACGCTACAACACTTAGACTATTCTCCTGGAGTGAACCCCAGAGTGGTGTCATTCTGTAGTGCAAAACACCAAGGAAAACCATCAATATTTCCTCTAAAGGAGCTCACAGTTGACACTGGCATCCATTTCATTAAGACGACATCACAGGATCTCAGATCAAGTGAGCTGCCATCTCTCTGTGCTATTCTGAATATCTATTTCCTTTGTGAGATTCTGAAGGTTGTTATTTTAAGAACATTAGTTAGGAACTCTCTAGCAGAAACAAGCAGAAGGCTAACTGTGCTCATGTATCACTAGGCTGTGTCTGACACCCAGGGGATGCTGGGCCGATTTCCCCTGAAGTCTCAGACTGAAGCCAATATCTGGACTTACTAATTACACAATTCTTCATTAACTGGAGAGAAGCAGCAGGAAGAACAGGAGCATTTGGACTTTCTAAATTAAGACATTTTAAAACCTAGGAGAGAACTGTTCTTAGGTAGATAGAGATCAGGGAGGAATAAGAAGGTATCTTTTTAGGAAAATTTATTCTCAATTAAGTTCATTGTCTTTATGACCACATGGGGGCTGAAAGGTTCTTCAGGGATTTCAAAGTGAACTGAACTGTGACACATGACTGAGTTCTAATACTATTTTCTTACAAAATAACCACCATGCAGAATTTTCTTATTTATTTGGTTATTATTACCTTATTATCTGATTCCTCTTATTAAATGAAAGCATTTAAAGCTCTGTGAAAGTAAAAACTTTTCTTGTTTTGTTTCAATATATCTGCAGTTTGGCTAATATAAAGAAACGTAGTTATGGCTATTGGAAAAAAGGATGGATTCAAGTTATACTAAATAACTTGAATATTTTATTTTATTTTAATAGCTACATTATTGTATCTGATTATGCAATGGCTAAATAGTTACTAAACAATGTATCCATGTCCCAATCCTCAGAATTTGTAAATGTTATCTTATTAGGAAAATTTTATTAAAGATGTTGTGATGAGCTCATCTTGGACCACCCTGTGAGTCCTAAATATAATGTCAAGTGTCCTTGCAAAGGAAGTCAGAGGACATTTGAAATAAGAGAAGATACAGGGAAGGGAGGAAGCAGACAATGTGAGAAAGATGGAAAGATCAAAGGAGTAGCCAGTTATGGAATACTGACAGTTACCAGAGGCTGGGAGAGGTGAAGAACATACAGCACCCAAGAATTTCCAGTAGGCATCAGAAGCTGCGATACTCTGCTTTTGGACTCCAGAACGCAAGAGAATACATTTCCATTGTTTTAAGTGAGGAAGGTTTTGTTAATTTGTTATAGTAGCTACAGAAACAGATTTTGGTATCAGAAGTGGGCTGCTAATGTAAACTCTATTAACAGCATTAGAATTGAGTAACGGTTAAATACTAGAAGAATTATAAAACACAAGGCAGAAAAGATTCTAATTTTCTTAAAGAACCTGAAGTATGGATGTCTAGAGCTATTCCAACGAGGGTCAGTTTGAAATGAGGGGCTCAGTAGAAACAGCTTCTCTTATGTTAGAGAATTTATGTTTTATTATGAAGGCAGTTGGTGGGAATATAAAAATTAAAGTTGCTGGATCAGACACAATGATATTTTATTTATATTTTTTGTTTGTTTGTTAATAAATAAAGCTTGCCTGAAGACCAGAGGGTAAAACTAAGTCACTAGAGGCCAGGCAGTGGTATCACACACCTTTAATCCCAGGATTTGAGAGGTAGAGGCAGATGGATCTCTGTGAGTAGAAGGCCACCTTGGGTTGCACAAGATCAATGAGGAAACAGATCCAGGTGGTGGCGGCTCACACCTGTAATCCCAGAACTAAGAAGTCACATCCCTTTAATTCCAGCACTAAAGGAGAATATAAGACGGGAGGAGTAAAAAGCTCAGGGCTCAGTCTGTGGTTGCCCAGCCTAGGTAGAGCTAAGACTTCTCTAGTGGCTTGGTTGCTTTGCTTTTCTGATCTTCAGTTTGAACCCCAATATCTGTCTCTGGGTTTTTATTATTTATGATACACATATGTTTTATCCCTTGGACAATGGAAACAAGAAAATCTTTTTATACAATCTAATAACATTTAAATGAATTATGTTCCATAGTTGTTAGCAAGACCATGACTTCTAAGTAATAAACTTATATATTTAACCAGGGTGATTCCAAGAAAGATGCTGAAGGTAGGTCCCAGCTTCTTGTCACTGATTGTTGTGGCTTAAATATTTGTGTCTCCTCCAAACTTTGCAATGACACAATTCCAAATGCAACAGTTTCGATAGGTAGGGCTTTTAGCAAGTGATCACATGTGATAGGATCAGTCTTCCATGGGTAGGATCAATGTCTTACTGAAGGTCTGGAAGAGCTAGCAATGTACTTTCTCCTTTCTAGCTTTTTTTTTTGCCATTTGAAGACAGAGTATTTTTCATTCTTCTCGTATATATCATATCCTGACCATAGTTTCCCCATCCTCCATGCCTCCCAGTAATTCCCAAACCCTCCACCTGCTCTCCCCCAGATCCATTCCTTCTTCTTCCCTTTCAAAAAAAAAAAAACCCAAAAGAAAAAAAACAGAGCAGGCCCACCAGGACTATCAGCTAAACATGGCATAACAAGTTACAATAAGACTAGGCACTAACCCTCTTGTCAGGGCTGGATGAAGCAACTCCAGTAGGAGGAAAAGGGTCTCAAGAACAGGCAAAAGAGTCGAGAAACCCCCACCACTCCCATTGTTAGGAGTCCTATGGTGGAAAGATATTTATGTAGTTGCATATAAACCCAAGGTAGGTTACAGAAGTTAGAGGTGAAGGGGAGGTAAAGAAATCACTGGGATCTATTTGCAGGTCAAAGCAGCTTTCAGGTGAACCCTGAAGCCTCTCTGAAAGCTTTCTCCTGGCTGTCCTTTGTGGCTGTGTGCGTGATCTGCATGGGGAATGGACTATGGTATGAGCTAAACTAGAATGTAGTGTCTCCTTCAGATTCATCTGATACTCTGTTTTGGAACACTGCTGAGGGCATAATGGGAATAGCTCCAGGGCTCTTTCCAGTTTTTTCCCTCTAAACTCTCGAATAGACATGAACAGGTGTGTAACAGGCTCCCTGACCTTAGAAGGCTCCATGATGGAAGTACTGTTCATGCTTCAGAACCCAGCATGAAGGTAGCAGCCAAATAAGAGCAAAGATTTAATCCATCAAAGTGCACAGTTATGGGAAAGTCCCAAAATGTCCTAACTTTGCTTTTTGGCTTCTGTAGTTATTCTTCTGAAGTATGTCAAGCTAGGATGGAGATTTTTTTCTTATTTTTAATTGATTTTATTGAGCTATACATTTTTCTCTGTTCACCTCTTTCCCTCTCCCCTCCCCTTCATGCTCCCATGGTCCCCATGCTCCCAGTTTACTCAGGAGGTCTTGTCTTTTTCTACTTCCCATGTAGATTAGATCTATGTATATCTCTCTTAGGGTCCTCATTGTTGTCTAGGTTCTCTGGGATTGTAAACTGTAGGCTGGTTTTCTTTGTTTTATGTCTAAAATCCACTTATGAGTGAGTACACATGATATTTGTCTTTCTGGGTTTGGATTATCTCACTCAATAATGTTTTCTAGATCCATTCATTTGCCTGCAAATTTCAAGATGTCATTATTTTTTCTGCTGTGTAAATGTAACACATTTTCCTTATCCGTTCTTTGGTTGAGGGCATTTAGGTTGTTTCCAGGTTCTGGCAATGACAAACAATACTGCTATGAACATAGTTGAGCACATGTCCTTGTGGTATGATTGAGTATCCTTTGGGTATATACCCAAAAGTAGAATTGCTGGGTCTTGAGGAAGGTTGTTTCTTAAATTTCTGAGAAATCACCACACTGACATCCAAAGGGGCTGTACCAGTTTGCACTCCCACCAGCAACAGAAGAGTGTTCCCTTTACCCCACAACCTCTCCAGCGTAAGTTGTCATCAGTGTTTTTGATCTTGATAGTTCTTACAGGTGTAAGATGGAATCTCAGAGTTGTTTTGATTTTCATTTCTCTGATGACTAAGAATGTTAAGCATTTCCTTAAGTGTCTTTCAGCCATCTTAGATTCCTCTGTTGAGTTATCTGTTTAGGTCTGTACTCCATTTTTTATTGGATTATTTGTTCTTTTGATGACCAATTTCTTGAGTTCTTTGCATATTTTGGAGATCAGACCTCTGTCTGATGTGGGGTTAGTGAAGATTTTTTTTCCCATTCTGTAGGCTGTCATTTTGTCTTGTTGACTAAGCATGTCGTTTGCTTTACAGAAGTTTTTCAGTTTCAGAAGGTCCCATTTATTGTTTCTCTCAGTGTCTGTGCTACTGGTGTTATATTTAGGAAGTGGTCTCCTATGCCAATGCTTTCAAGTGTACTTCCCACTTTCTCTTCTGTAGAGGTCTTTGATCCATTTGGACTTGAGTTTTGTGCATGGTGATAGCTATGTATCTATTTTCATTCTTCTACATGTTGAAATCCAGTTATGCCAGCATTATTTTTTGAATATGTTTTCTTTTTCCATTTGATATTTTTTGCTTCTTTGTCAAAAATCAGGTGTTCATAGGTGTGGATTAATATGTGGGTCTTCGATTTGGTTGAATTGGTCCTACTGTCTGTTCTTATGCCAATACCAGGCCGTTTTCAGTACTGAAGCTCTGTAGTAGAGTTTGAAGTCAGGAATTGTGATGCCTCCAGAAATTCCTTTATTGTACATGATTGTTTTGACTATCCTTGGTTTTTTGCTTTTCCATACGAAGTTGAGTAGTGTTCTTTCAAGGTCTGGGAAGAATTTTGCTGGGCATTGCATTGAATCTATAGATTGCTTTTGATAATATTGCCATTTTTAGTATGTTAAATCTACCTACCCAAGAGTATGGGAGATCTTTCCATTTTCTGGTGTAGTCTTCAATTTCTTTCTTCAAAGATTTAAAGTTCTTGTCATACAGGTCTTCCACTTGTTTGGTTAGAGTTACTCCAAGATATTTTATGCTATTTGTGGCTATTGTTAAGGGTAATGTTCCTCTGATTTCTTTCTCAGCTCATTTATCATCTGTGTAAAGGAGGGCTACTGACTTTTTGAGTTAATCTTGTATCCTGCTACATTACTAAAAGTGTTTATGAGCTGTAGAAATTCCTTGGTAGAATTTTTGGGATCACTTATGTAAACTATCATATCATCAGCAAATAGTGAGAGTTTGACTTCTTCTTTTCCAATTTGTATCCCCTTGATCTCCCTTTGGTGTCTTATTGCTCTAGCTTGGACTTCAAGAACTATATTGAATATATATGGAGAGAATAGACAACCTTGTCTTGTTCCTGATTTCAGTGGGATCTCTCTCTGGGAGTTTCTCTCCTTTTAGTTTGATGTTGGCTTGGTATATATTGTCTTTATTATGTTTAGGTATGTTCCTTGTATCCCTGATCTCACCTAGACATTTATCATGAAGTGATGTTATATTTTGTCAAAGGTTTTTTCAGCATCTAATGAGATTATCATGTGGCTTTTATTTTTTAGTTTGTTTATATGGTGGATTACATTGACAGATTTTTTTTTTTTCGAGACAGGGTTTTTCTGTAGCTTTGGTGCCTGTTCTGGAACT
>NW_026068329.1:41719-58457 GCF_014885135.2 Alexandromys fortis
CCCTTTTCATTTCTGACTTTGTTAATTTGGATATTCTCTCTGCCTTTTGGTTAGTTTGGATAAAGGTTTCTCTATTTTATTGATTTTCTTGTAGAACCAACTCTGTGGCTCATTGATTCTTTGTATTGTTCTCTTTGTTTCTATTTTGTTTATTTCAACTCTCAATTTCATTATTTCCTGGTGTCTAGTCCTCCTGGGTGAGTTTGCTTCTTTCTGCTCTGGAGTTCTTAGGTGTCTAGCCGTCAGTCTGGTTCCCCAATCCTAAAGGCAGAAGCCATTTCCCAAGACCTCAGTAGTACCACACAGGTTCCTTAATTTTTTATCTATAGCTATCTTATCTATCTTATCTATCTATCTATCTATCTATCTATCTATCTATCTATCTATCATCTTTTGTGTTTTTTTTTTACCTTGGCTTTTATATTAAATTGCATCTTTCTGTCCTTTAGTCTATTCTGAGACTCTAAATATGTTAGATTTTATTGTTTTCTATAAAATTTTCATCACTGTATGTTGTATTTTCTTAACATTTTTCTTATATTTCAATTTGACGTTTTTCTCAGCTTCTCTTTTTGCTCCTAATCTGCTTATTTTCAATATTATGTTTTCAAATTTTCTTTTTTTCCTGTCTTTTGTAGAAACCCTCTATTTTGTTCTCTCCTCTCTCAAACAAATTGGAGTCTCAAGTATGATATTAGTCACTTGTAAATATGCTCCTACAGTTTTTTCTTCTTTTTTGGTCATGATTCTATTTTCAGGAATATTTGACATTTTTTTAATGCAACTGAAACATTGTGTTCTTGTACTGCAGAAAAAGACTCTAGTTTGGTATAACTTCAGAGGCAAATACTTCTTAAAAATTGTTACAGCACATATATGAGTTTCACTATGGCCTTTGTGCAGGGAGGGTATCATGTACTTCCATTCTGTCCACCCCATTGGCCTCTTTTCTCCTCCCCTCCACCCACTGCTGGTTCCCTTCTTCTTCAAAGTTCACCCTCTCTGCTTTTAGGAATAGAAGAACCAGAGCATATTTTAAATATTGTTAAGCTAACATGAAAACAGAGAACTTATGTATCTGGTTTTTGTTTTTAACCAGCATTTACTGTAGATTATTATGTGATGTCCCCTACTAATTCTATCTTAATTAATTAGTTAAAATTAGCCTTCTAACTAATACCAGGTCAGTATATAAGGAGGTGAACAATTTCAGAACCTACTGTATCGTTCTAGCGCATTCCACTGGTACGGGCTGTGTGATTGTCCTAGTTAGGGTTCTGCTGCTGCGATGAAACGCTGTGACCAAAAGCAAGCTGAGGAGGAAAGGGTTTATTTGGCTTACAATTCCAGATCATAGGCATCATCAGAGGAAGTCAGGACAGGAGGCAGGCGCTGATACAGTGGCCATGGAGAGGCGCTGCTTACAGCTTGCTTTCCCTGGCTTGCTCAGCCTGCTGGGTCCTCCTCCATTGATCACTAATTGAGAAAATGCCCTATAGCTGGCTCCCATGGGCACATTTCCTTAACCAACGCTCCTTCTTCTCTGATGACTCTAGCTTGTGTCAAGTTGACACACAAAACCAGCCAGTACAGTGACAAGTTCTCACTCCTGTGGTTACATTCTATGCCGTATAGTTATTTAATATGTTGTGTTCAGATTCTGTTTCTAAAAGAAACAAAAGTTGTCTTACTTGCCACATAACATATGCATTTATATTTACAAAATCCTAAGGAGTATAGGAAATTCTGTTGGACTAGGCAGTCCTCTCACGTGTGGTGGCAAACATGGGGAAATGGTACCTTGAGACTATTCGGGACTCAGTGTGTTAGACATGAAAAGAGCCTTCGGTCCTCACTCCTGAGGCCTTTTTTCTACACACAAAAAGTCCCTGAACTCCGAGAAGAAGAACAGGAGACAGAGAATGAGTGTACAAGCTGTGGCTCAGGTTTCCTCCCATTACTGGGAGCTGTGGCTCAAGGGCTCTATCATCACATCCCACAACTCAGGAAGAACCAAGATGATGTTTGTTTACATCACATTTATTTCCTCCAGTGTTTATCTGCTGGATTCTTTGCTTGGCAGTTCGGATGTGCCTGGCTCTCCGTTGATTTCCAAGTTCCTAGTTGTTGTTGTAGATTCTGGTGCTGAGGATGTCTGTCTCATAATCGTTGTTTCTCAGGCAACCAAGCTGAGCCCTGGAAGATAATGTACTGGTCAGGTGTCATGGAAGGTGTGCATGTGGTCATATGACCAGCTTCAGGCTCCCATCCAGACATCCAACATAAATCAAGGGACGAGAACTATTACTATGAACTGAGTGCCCGAGCAGACCCAGCTCAGTATCCTTGTCATTGTGCACTTGCTGCACCAACAGGAAAGAGTTCCGCCTCCATATCTAAACCAAAAGTGGAGTCAGTTTTTCCCATCGCATCAGGCTGTGTTTTGAGAAGGATTCTCTGAGAGCCCTGGAGGTGGTCATGAATGTGGAAAGGAGGACAGCAGAGAGGAGCAGATTAGAGGTGGGGAAGACTAGAGAGGGGGTTATATGCTGTGTGAACCTGTCAAAGAGCAAACTTGATAAAAGAAGCCTGTTTAGCATGTCTATCTAGTGTTTGACTCTTGATACTGAATTAAGTCCCCAAAGCAGTGTGAGTGTCTAAAACACTTTCTGTAAAGAAATGGTGGCTTCACGTTCATTAGGATTTCAACATCTCCACTGTTCCATTTCTTTAGCTCTTGTTTTGAACACTCTTTCCTATACAGAGCCATCTATGACTGGCACATTATGTTTAGTTCTTTGTGTTGACCAAGGAGATCAAAAGAACACAGACTGGCCCTGCCCTCACCTGTCTGTTTTTTCAACTTCATCACCTTTGCTCTGGACTATCCTTGTTTGCTAGGGTATTCCTTTTCCATGTCATCAAGAGTACCTAGGGAGTCTGGGTTCCTACTATGTATAGCAGGGTGGTCAGGAAGGGTAGGCAGGAAAGGGTATTTGAGTAAATACCTGGAAGAAACAGGAATGCTTCCTTGATGACAAAGTTAGAGTCTAGGGTAGAAGGCTGGTGGTCATCGACTTAACATTTCGGGTTGTAGGAATGGCTTCTGATGGCTGCTCTCCAGAGTTGAGCTGTGATCTTTCTTTGGGGCTGTAGAGAAATCTGGAGGCTTGAAGCTTCTGTACCAAATAAGGGGAATGGTAGATCATGAAGGAACGAGATCCCAGTCTTCCTACCCCCTTCCCATTCTCTGCTGTCTTTGAGCATTCATGCCAGCAGCAGAAATGGGCATCATTGATTCTGGGCTTCCAGTTCCATGAGGTAAAAATGCCCTTGTTGGGCATTAGGATGAAGGGTCATAAGTCATCATGGCCAATTAGGTTCATTAGGAAAATGCCTCTGGCTTGGTTCAGAGGGATATTAACATTAGATGATAGATTTAGAGGAGTTTTGATCAATCATTATTGTTCTTCAAAGCAAAGGTTTATAATAATTAAATTTAGAGTTTCTGTGAAAACTTATTGTATATTAGTATTCCTTATATGGTTAGCACTGATCAAGTTAAAGAAATAACTACCAGTCTGCTTCAAAGGGTATGCTTGTGCTGATCGTGGGGGTATAATCCTGTAATTCTAGCCAGGTAGGAGGCTGAGGCAGGCAAATTCTAAGTTCAAAGCCTATTGAGGCTACTGAATGAGTTCGAGGCCAGCCCGGGCAATTTTGTTAGACCACACTTCAAAATGAAAAGTGTGAAAAGAGAGCTGGAGATACAGCTCCGTTGTAGAGCATTTGCCTGGCAAACACAGCGCCCTGGGTTCAAGACCCCATGCTGTGAAAAGTGAATATATAATAGTTGGTCTTGTAAGACCAGCATTCCGAGAGGGACAAATTGTGTTTCTATGGGGTCTAGAGAACTTACCTTTTCCAGTTCTTGGTTTAGGCAGGGCTTACCTGAAACATATCAAACAGATTTTTTAAAAATATCTTTTTAAAAATCCACCTGAAATATAACTCTATAGTCTTTTTTTCATTACTCACCAAAAAATTTCAGGTGTTGCTGTTGGAAGTCATTCGTGGTGCTTAAATTAAATCTCTAGATGGTGGCTGGATCTTTTTCCCTAGTCTGTACCCAGTGTTGGGGCACAGGACTGTCAAGCTTCCGTTACTTTAGTTTACAACCTGCTAAGGAAGCCCTCGATTCCTCCTCATTCTTCATGACTTTTCTTTCCAATTCATCGTCTTTCTATGTGACCTTATCCTTAGCTGTGACATCATATGGGAGGCAGAGGGACAGAAACTCAGAATTCAAGCCCATTCTCTGGTTCGATGAGAATTTCCCAAAATCTGTTCTGATGAGATAGATCCAGGTCTGACCGTGGGATTTCAGGAAGGATGGAGAAAGAAGCCCCGACTTCGCTGCTTACCACCAGTTGAGAGTGAGGGAGGACCAACTCACCCTCTGTCAGGAGGGCATGTGTCACAGCTATAGGCTTCTCAAGGCAGGCTCATAGCTAACTACATTTCTGGCCACCATACCCATATCTGGGTGGATGCTATTCCTTTTTCCAGACCATCAGAAGAGGGCCACTTACCCTGTCCTGGGGGGTACAGGTGGCACAGATGGCACAGAACGGTTGCTCATGCCTGAGGAAGGAGACATTCTGTTACAGGGGTCTGGAAACCTCTCCCCAGTGGTCAAGTTTACATTTTCAGTTAAAAGTCTAGCCAGTCAGAGAGGGAGGGGCCAGACTTGTGGTAGCACAGACGCTGTCAGAAGGGTGTAGGATGTGGCACCAGACTGCAGTGAAGCATGGGCAGTTGTGGCACTGGAAATCTCTGCTCAGTCACTCCTGGTCAACTAACTGTCTCAGAACTGCTCCTGGAGAAACTATTTCCTGGTTTCTTATTTTTTATAGCACTTCTTTTGGGGGGGCGGGGTAGTGTTAGAAAGTGGTGTGTGTTTGTGTGTGTGTGTAGACTAGAGATCAACCTCACATGTTCCTCAGGTGCTGTCTATATTGCTTTTTGAGACAGGATCTCTTATTGGCCTAGAACTCACCAAATAAGAGTTGGACAACAAGCCCCAAGGATCTGCTGGCCTTCATGGCCCCATTGCGGAGATTGCAAGCACATGTATCTACACTCAGCTTTTAAAGCTGGGCTTGAAATCAGGTCCTCATGCTTCCTGGAAAGTACTTTACTGACAGAATTCTCCCTAGTCTGTGTAATTTATTTTACTTGGGACAGAATATGATGTATCCTGGGTTGATCTTGAACTCATATGTAGCCAAGGATGGCCTTGAACTCTTGATCCTTCTGCCACCTCAGTGTTTGTGAATTATAGGCATTATGTAATGCAAAATATTAATCTCTGAATTTTGAGCATGAAAGCTGAAAATTCTTACCAATTGAGCTACATTTTCAGCTATGGAAAACAAATATTTTTCATCAATCAAAATTTAACACCTGTTCCCCTTTAGGAAACGGAACTGCAATAGCAGCAGTTAGATCCTAAGCCAATGCTCAGCTTGGTGGGCAGGAAGACAAGTCCAGCTGTGATCCAGACAGTGGATCTTCAGATGAGACTCTGGGATAAACCCCTTACGCTCAAATTCTACACCTTATTGCCACAGCCAAACCTTGACATCTTTCTTTTTTTTTTAAAATATTTATTTATTTATTATGTATACAATATTCTGTCTGTGTGTATGCCTGCAGGCCAGAAGAGGGCACCAGACCCCATTACAGATGGTTGTGAGCCACCATGTGGTTGCTGGGAATTGAACTCAGGACCTTTGGAAGAGCAGGCAATGCTCTTAACCTCTGAGCCATCTCTCCAGCCCTTTGACATCTTTCTTTTACCTCGAATCCGAGCATCTTCCTGAAGCTGAAAGAGAATGAGGATTCAGTAGTTAGAGACTTAGAAGGCTGGTACCACTGAGTCTTCATTGTGTTGACCACAGACTGGCCCAATGTAGAGGTGTCTAACCATGGGACACAGGCATATGGTGTGGTGGCTTGAAAGCAAATGCCCCCCAAAGAGTGGTACTACTAGGAGGTGTGACCTTGTTGTAGTAGCTCTGGTTTTATTGAAGGAAGTGTGTCACTGTGGAGACAGGCTTTGAGGTCCCATATATGCTAAAGCCATACCCAGTGTGTCAATTCACTTCCTGTCGTGTTGCCTCTAAGATGTAGATCTCTCAGTTCCTTTCCTAGCACTGTGTCTGCCTGCATGCTGCCATGTCCAGCCATGATGATAATGGACTAAACCTCTGAATCTGTAAGCCATCCCAGTTAAATGTTTTCCTTTATAAGAGTTGCTGTGGCCATGGCATTTCCTCACAGCAATAGAAATCCCAACTAAGACCTATCGATGGAACTCTATGTTCCCTAAAAGCCAAGTTTGTATTGGCTTTGTATTCCTCAAAAACTGGCTGCTCCAGATAATGCCTTATCTACAACACGGCCAGTAGATGCAGGCTAATAAAGTAGAGTTGGGAGACACAGCACATTACTTAGCAGCCTGACAGCGCATACAAAGAGCTTACTTATTTTCTTCCAGCTTTTCTGCTTTGACTTTTATCCCCTCTCTTGCTTTTCTCATTGCTGTGGAATAATCCTTTTCTACACTATTAATATGTATTACTCTCATTGGTTAATAAAAAGCTGACAAGCCGTTAGCTGGGCATAGCTGGGCAGGAAATTAGGCAGGAAAGCCAAACTGAGGATGATGGTAAGGAGGAGAACAGAGTTGGGGGATACCAGCCAACCACTCAGGAAGCAAGACATGCTAAGGGCAGGTAGGAATAAGGATAGAAGAGAGAGAGAGAGAGAGAGAGAGAGAGAGAGAGAGAGAGAGAGAGAGAGAGAGAGAGAGAAAGAGAGGAAGAGGAAGGAAGGGAAGGATGTGCAACAGGGGACTTGGTGGGTCGGAGGTGCCGCAACATTCTGAACAAGCTCAGCCTCTGGGGAAAGGCTGGCAATACAACTCCTGCTTCAGTGTAATGTTTAAATACTTGATCAGTGTTTAGGAAGGAAATTGAACTCTGCAGAGAGGGCAAAATTTAGACCTGGGCTATTATAATTCACAGTTAAGAGGCACATGGGGTCCAAGGCTATTTACTGTGCTACCCAGAGGGTTCCTCTCAGTGAAGTCCCTGATCAAAATTTCATATGACCACATCATATGTTGTGAGAATTTCTGGTAAATCAATTCCTCCCCTGCCCCAGTGTTTTAGTATGGTTCTTCCCAGGGAGTTACTAGGCAGCATCTTGCCTCAGTTGGCTGGGGTGACAAGTCAGTCATCGTCATTGAAAATGAACACCTTGCTAAGTGTTTACATCTCAGCAGGGCATGGAAGAAAAGGGATGTTGAAAAGCAGGGGATTTAGAGAGTCAAAATTTAACCTCACCTCCTTTTGGATGCCTTTAAAAGCTGTTAGCACCTGGCAGAAGAAAAAGAAATATACACACAGAAGATTAGTATTGCAAACTTTCACCTCATCACAGAGGGAGCTTACATATAAAATGAAGTGCCCTAACCTCCCAGTTTGTAGTGTATTATTTTATATCATGCCTAATTGCTCCAGTGTGTACAGTGTGAGTTCCAACAGGCTGGGGCTTTTTAGCCCCAGTAACCACCCACAGTGACTTCAACTCTACATAGATCTCCAGGCCCCTGCTCAGTGTGATGAGTGGATGTTAGAGATGCGTCTAAGGAGGCCTGGGCTGTGCAGAGAAGGTTAGTGAAACTCAACATTGTATTTCATTTCTGTTTAATCAGTCCTCCTTTTGCTGAAACTGAGCACAGATATTAAAATGAATAGTGTTGGCCATGCTGGTGTCTGCCAGCAGGCCAGTGTAGAAGACGCTGTGGAGAGGTCAGCCTGAGCTATACCTTTAAGACCTCTGGGTAAGATGGCGGTTAGAAGTTGCCTTTCTGTGATGTGTGAGGGAGAAGGACAAGGATAAGTAAGAACAGACTGTTCCAGTGAGGACTTTTGAAGAGCACCAGAAACACACAAAGGGATAGGTCAGTGGAAAGTGTGTGAAATGAATACACACGGCAAGCTCTGGAAAGTCTCCCTCAGATAAATAGCCGACACAGCCCGCGAATGGCTCCTGGCCACTCTGGGATGGGATAGACATGATTTTTCTAATGCTACGAAGAGACAGCACAGCTGAGACTACTGCTAAAAGAAGCATTAATTGGCTTGCTTCTAGCTTCAGAGGCTGAGTCCATAGACCATCGCTGTGGGGAGAATAGCAGTGGGCAGACGGGCACGGCACTGAAGCAATAGTTAAGAGCTTACACCTGACCCACAAGGAGGAGGCAGAGAGAAAGACTGGGCCTGGCATGGGTTTTTGAAACCTCAAAGCCAACTCATAGTGACATACCTCCTTCAACAAGGCCACTCCTCCTAGTCCTTCCTAAATAGTCTACCCACTGGGAACCAAACATTCAAATATATGGGCCTGTGGGGACATTCTTATTCAAACAACCATATGAGGTCAATGGTAGGTGCCAGGAAGGTGCTGTTCACTAACAGCCATCCCCAGACAGGAACACTTTAAGAATAATATCTTAGTGACTTTTCTATTGGTATGAGAAGACACCATGATCAAAGTGACTTATAGAAGAAATAATTTTTATGGGGCTTAAGGTTTCAGAGAGTTAGAGCCTGTGATCATCATGGTAGGGAGCCTGGCAGCACACAGGCAGCCATGGCTAAGAGCTTACCTCCTGATCCACAAGCAGAGAAAGATAGATAGATAGATAGATAGATAGATAGATAGATAGATAGATAGATAGATAGATATGATCCAGTGGAAGGATGGATAGAGATAGATAGATAGATAGATAGATAGATAGATAGATAGATAGATAGCACTAACTAGGAACAGCATGGACTTTTGAAACCTCAAAGTCCACACCCTAGTGACACACCCTCCTATTCCTTTCCAAAAAGTTCCACCAACTGAGAAGCAAATATTCAAACAGATGAACCCAGGAGCAGGGTGTGGAAACCCAACACTGAGCTAGGTACACCAAAGGGGAGAAATGACGAGGACAGCTCTGGCCTCAGGCACTGGCAGCACTGTGAGGCAATGGTCTACAGCTAAGAGTGTCCTGGAGTGTCTGGCCCAAGAAATGCACAGAAAACTTCTCCACCCTGGGTTTTCATCTAAACCCTTGTAGACGGAGGTAGTGAAAACCATCTAAATAGTCTAAACTGGCTTGGAAATGCAGTCACGTTTGTTTCCTTTGCATAATCAGCACAGCGCTGTGTCCCACTGAGCCCATAGGAGTAACCAAACCTGCACTTAGGAGTCTGTGGTGGGCACTCATTCCTGAAGGGTTCAACAGCTGTGAAACAGGAGTCTGGACAGGGCCAGACTGGCGGGTGTTGGGAGCTGCACAGACATGTACAGGTATGGGGGGCTTTAGAGGATTTGGGGTCCAAAGAGTGATAGAAAAAGGTGGGAGGGACAGGGTGACCTTCACCACTAATCTGCTTTGCCCATGTTTCTCCCACACGTCACTGGGCTGTCAAAAGCAACCCTGTGCATTTACCTGGTCCCATAGGGTTTCAGTGATTGTCAACTCCCTTTCCTGTTGAAACAACAAGACAAACCTTGGCAACATTATCCAAACTCCCCAAGAATCTGACTGGACATGACATGTAAATGGTGGAATAGAAGATACTTCTTGGAACTGAGGTGAGAGTCTAAGAGTTATGCTATTTTTCCTATAGACACCCAATATACATTTACCTGCTTTATCCACACCCAGGAGCCTGCCTGGAACTGTCAGGTACAGAGATGGCATGGGCATTATGACGTATAATCCTCACTACAGAGCTTTTCTGCCTCCCGACCAGAGCCACCTCTCCCCCCACCCCTCCAAAATAGGAGTCCCCTAAGAAACCAACACACGTGGTTGTCTTACCCACCTGTGATTTTATGGCCTCTTCAATTGATGTGCTGGAGAGAGGGAGACTTGGGAGGAGAAGCAGCAGGGAAGATAATTTAGAAAAAACTCCATTGTACTAGTGAGAATTCTTAAACTTTAGGAACAGTCACGATCCCACATCTTATATTCCCCTTAGGGCTCCATCTTCTTGGTAGCCTGACTTATTATCCAGAACTTTGAGAATGCCACAGAGCAGCAGCGGTGACGGCAGCACCTCACTATCCTATCTACATCCTCCTGCCCATAGCTACATCCTACTCTTGTCTTTGAACTGCCTAGGACCCTGTTGAGATAGTGCACACAATTACAGAACTGTTGTCTTTCTGTCCCCAGTTGCATTCTAAGCTTCCTTCATGACTTCTGATAGGTTTAGGGTGGAAGCTGAAGAAAAACTTGAAAAAATTTGCTATTCCGGGAAGAGGAACTGAAGTTCTTATCATTTTCCTCAAAAGTCTCACTTATTAGAAAATACAGTTCTGGAGAAAGAAGATGCAAGGGGAAGCGGGTGTTACAGTGCGGAGGCCTCTCTCAGTCAGGGGCACGGCTTCAAAATAAAACAAGCTATAGATAAAAAGCCAGTAGCACATTGATAGCCCAATAAGGACTTATTATTAAACATTGCTGCGTTGTGGAATAGAATATTTGCTTAACTACTTAAAGATGTGTTACATTTGTTTGTGTTGCATTTGTTTAATTATGTAAAGGTGTGTTCCTGCATAAGGCACCTGATTGGTCTAAGAGCTAGGCAGAGGGATAGGTGGGGCTGGTGGGCAGAGAGAAAGGGGAGCCGGCCAGGCATGGAGGAAGCAGGACAACAGGATGGACAGTGTGTGGATGAGGTAAAGGAGCCTTGGGGCAGCACATAGATTAATAGAAATGGGTTAGGTCAAAGAAAAAGCTTACCAGTGCCAGGGTTCTTCAAATCGGGCTTGCTTTTGCTCTCAAGAATGTTTTGCTGATCCTGCCTTTTCCTGTAACTTTAAAGCGTCTACGATACTGCAAGAAGAATCTGGATAGAGCCCCTCAGGTAAGATTGGTGAGAGGGTGAAAGTTGGAAGACAGGTGTTTAAGAACCTGAGGACCCTGGCGGCTCTGTCTAAGGTCCTGCTTGAACTGTTCCTGCCACAAGAAAGTAGCCTTTCCAAGGGACAGCATGGAGACCTGTAACCCCAGGAAATCTGGGGACACAGAGGATAGCAAAGGATCCCCAAAGGACGGTGAGCCCAGAAGATCCCTACTTAAGAGAGGACTCTTAACGACATGTTTTCAGGATGCCACAGGGTAGAAACCTCCCTGGGAGTCATCAGGTGACTAATGGGGAGACCTCTGCTACTCTTATTTCTCCACGGAACCCGAGGACAGCTGTCCCTCACCCCAGTTCAAGCCAAGGCTCTTCTAAAATACCCCAATTCTTTCCCTGCCATGGGGTTCCATGCTTCTGTTCCAGGGCATATAGAGAGAACAGAACTAGGATCCACCTGGGCTTTGTGTTCACAGTTTTCTTTCTTTCTTTTTTGAGATAGGGTTTCTTTCCTGGAACTAGCTCTTGTAGACCAGGCTGGCCTTGAATTCAGAGATCTGCCTGCCTCTGCATCCCAAGTGTTGGAATGAGAGGTGTGTGCCACCACCGCGAGGAGGTATTCTATTTTTAATTATATGTAGGTGTGTGTGTATGTGTGTGTGTGTGTGTATGTGTATGCATATGAGTGTGGGTTCCTTTAAAGGCCAGAGGTATCAGATCACCCTGAAACTGGAGTTGCTCTGATTATAAGCTGTTATGGCATGTACTGGGAATTGAACTTGGGACCTCTGGAAGAGCAGTGCGTGCTCCTAACCACTGAGCCGTTTTTTCCCCTCCCACATTGATTTTTTCTTTTTATTGCTTTATAAATAATACCATTCAAAATTTCCACTTCCTCCCCTCCCACCATTTCCCTCCTGCTCCCCCACTCCCCCTCTCCCCTCCCCCTCCAGTCCTAAGAGAGGGCAGGGTACCCTGCCCTGTCCCACACTGATTTTTAAACCATTTTTTTAAAAACAGAAATGATGACTAATTATTCTTGGTGAGGGCGGTGGGACAGCTTCTCTCTCTCTGTAGTATTGACAGGAAGATAGAGAGTCAGAAATGGGAATGGAGAAAAGAGAGGTGCACCAGGAGCAGGAGGCAGAGACTCGTGGGAGAATGACCTGAACTTCAGGCAGAAAGAGATGGAGCCTTCATGAAGTGGGCACTGACCCACAGACTTCTGTCTGTAGACATCCTGTGAAGCAGCTGTGGGTGGCCTACTCTGCTGAGCAGCAGATCCAGGCTGCGACACATGCGTGCTAACAGAGAGCAGCTTGGATGCCAACTCAGGCCCTTTTGAGTTGACCTTAGTCTTTTAATTGCGGTAAGCGGTGTTGGTTACTGCAACCTGCTTGTTTTGTAGCTGAGTGCTTAGAAAGCTGATTACATGACAGAAGAATGGGATTCAGGGCCAGAATTCTAGCCCTTTTGTCAAGTCCCTTTGCCTGGATGAATTTGCTTCCTCATCTATGAAACAAGGGTGTTTGGAGAATGACAGAAAGAAAGCCTTTGTAACGGTGAAGCTCATTTCAAGCCTTACTGTGATCTGTGCTAGTTTTCAGTGTCTTGTCCACTTCGACGTCACAATGAAACCAATAAGCCTGTTCTCCAGTAGAGATCTCAGTACTCCGATGTGGCTTATGTGCTTATTCATATAAAACCTCAAGAGAGTCACCATTTCATTCTTGGGGTCAGCAGTTGTCCAGAAAACAGCTCTTCCCTTTTGCTAGGATTCTGCCTTTCGGTTCCTTGCTCAACCTCAGGCCGGAGGCACTGAGGACAGGTGGTCTGCAAATCTATGACCTGCCTGCCCTCTGAAAGTTCCTACAAACTCTTACCTCAAAACATCTGTCATGTGCTTCAAGGACTTAAGTTCCAGTTTCTTCCTGAAACTTTCCTGACATATAAAACCACAGCAAACTTTCCTTTTACTTTAGCTAATGTTTTCTGGGTTTTGTACTTAGCTTCTTTTACTTAACAGAAATGCCTGTTCTTTTTTTAAAAAATTATTTATTTATTACTATCCTAGTCTAAGGGAAGCACAGTGTTGAGTGTCTGGCTATGATTCACACTGTAAAGGACATAAAAGACTCAGAGAACATTGACCCTGGAATCATAGTCCTAAGGATGTAGTACCCAGCCAACCCTCGGGGGAGTGCCATAACTAGCCAACCCTCGGGGGAGTGCCATAACTAGCCAACCCTCGGGGGAGTGCCATAACTAGCCAACCCTCGGGGGAGTGTCATAACTAGCCAACCCTCGGGGGAGTGCTATAACTAGCCAACCCTTGGGGGAGTGTCATAACTAGCCACCTTCTTGGACAGAATGCAAAGACTGTTTATTGCCCTCCCACCAAGGAGATAAGGGGAACACAGAAGGCCCCATTTACCCCACTCTAGGTGCAGCCAGATGGACATGGGAAGCAGGGGAGTTGCTCTTCCTCCTACAGACAAATCTAACCAAAGGGCCCTTGAGGGACGTCGGTGGCCCCACCTACCTTCTCTGCTGTTCAGAAGTCATTCTTGCCCTTGTTCTTGATATGGCCAGGCCTCTGGAGCTGAAGATGGGGGCAGGTTAGACCCTGAAATAAATAAGAGGAGACTCTCTTAGGTGTGTGGAGAGAAGAGAGTAGTCGCTCTCTAAACAGTGAGCTGTAGTAGTTCAGGAAATGTCCTTGTTTTGGGTGGATCAGTGTGTGTGTGTGTGTGTGTGTGTGTGTGTGTGTGTGTGGTATGCATAAAGGAAGATAAAATTGAGCAGTGGGAGGCATCTGACCTAGGAAAGCTCCCCTTCATAACCGGAGAAAATCATATTTGACTGCAGGAAGGGGGATGGTAGAGGTTCCTTGAGCTGAGATGGGATCCAGGCAAGGATAAAAAACATTTGAAACAAGTGAATTTGAAATTAGTGGCCTACTGAGGGTGGAAACATGGGCGGGAGGTCAGTCAGCTCTAGCCTTCAAGTGCTGTGAAAAGGGGAAAGGAAAACCGAAGTCAATGCACTTGGGCCGAGGCCCGAGTGGTGGTGATATGAGTAAGGAACAAACCCTACTTTGATGGGTCCCACTCTACTTTCCTCACGGACCTTCTTCCTCACCTTCCAAACCATCAAACCAGGCCACTTAGCCCAGACACTTACCTGGCCACACTTTGCACCCCTTCCCTGTCTAAGCTTTCTTCCCTCTGAGACTCATACCACAGCAGTCCCCTGATGTTCACCTGCCCCTCCCAACACTTTGTGACTTCAGCTATGACATCATAGATGTGGGGCAATCGGCTGTCTCCTAGACTCACCTCAGGTCTTCTTACCTCTGCTTGATAATAGTGAAATGAAGAGAAAGTATAAAATGTTAAGCTTAATTTCTGGAGACTTTGGCCCCTTTGTTTTCCTCTACTAATTCTATAAAACATCCACTCAGTTTTAGAATGAGCCCCAAAGTAGAATTTGAAAAGAGGGCATGAAAAATATGACTTCAACATTTCTGTAAAGATAAAACTTTTTGTTCCAAACTCCAGAAGGTTTTGACTTGGAAAATCACCAAAAATTGATGAATGATAATGAATACAAATCTAATATGCCGAAAAAGTATTCTAAGAAGCATAGGACCAAGGTCTTGCTGCTCATGTGACAAGACCTTCCAGGAAGGAGCAGTCTAAAAGAAGTGTAGTGTCAATGTGGGACATTCCCAGCAAAGGAGGAACTTTGACTTGTGTTTAGGTAGACAGGATCTGAGATAGGACATTCCAGAGCCCCAAATCTGCCTAGGTGATGGTGGGAAAGATTCAACACTGCCTCAGCCGAGTGCTAAAAATCTATCTGAATCTGAAGTGGAGTCACAGTGCATTTAACCTGTGACGAAATGGCAGGGCAGACCCTACCGATAGAGGTTTGGACATCTGGTGAACCTCATGCCTATTTCCACCAGGATTTATGGAAAAGGTTGGGTTGATTGTAGAACTTCTGCTATTACTAGTGAGAGCACCATGAGCTGTCTGAACATCATCTTCCACTATGATTGCCTATAGGATTAGTGCCAAGAAGAAACTGACTAGAGTCTACTATCCGTCTGAGCACCAGGACCCCTGCCTTCATGATAGCCTTCTTATTTACCTCAGTTTCCATAGAGTCCAAGTTCCTCTTTCATTTTCCCTCATCATATAGGTTTTTATCCCTTTTGGCCAGACATATTCCACAAATCAATGGAAACTTTCACTCTATCCAAAATTAAATTCTTAATTCCATCCACCCAGAGACCCATTCTCAATGGTCACATGAGATGGTTCACCTGACAACTCAGGTCAAAAGTCTCAGACTCATTGCCCCCTCTTTTTTTCTGTCTTACATTAGATCTTCCTAATGGATGTACCACAAAATGTGTGTGTATCATTTTTCATGGCCTCTAGACAAGTCTTGCTTGTTTCCTGAGCTGCTGTGAAGCCTCTCAATGAGACCATTTTTATATTTCTGCAGTAGTCAGAATGAACACTGCATAGGTCACATCACTTCTGCTCCCAAAATCTTGTGTTTCATTTGCTTTATGCTCAGGACACATCCAGGCTGGTGCTCCACGCTCAGGACACATCCAGGCTGGTGCTCCACACTCAGGACAGATCCAGGCTGATGCTCTACACTCAGGACACACCAAGGCTGGTGCTCCATACTCAGGACACATCCAGGCTGGTGCTCCATGCTCAGGACACATCCAGGCTGGTGCTTCACACTCAGGACACATCCGGGCTGGTGCTCCACTGTCAAGACACATCCGGGCTGGTGCNTGGTGCTCCACACTCAGGACACATCCGGGCTGGTGCTCCACTGTCAAGACACATCCGGGCTGGTGCTCCACTGTCAAGACACATCCAGGTGGATTTCCTCCTCACCATCTCCTGCTCATTTTCCGTTTACACTGACTTTCTTCCTTTAAGTGCTAAGAGTGTACTTCTCCCTTTTCCCCAGGGCATTCTTCTAAACATTCATTGGTCTCTACTCAAATGACATTTTCACAGAGGCTTCTTCCTCTAGCCCCTATCTAACACAGCAGCCACAACCACTTAAAAGCCTTTACTCTAATTTGCATTTTTCTTTATCTTTAAAATTTTATTTTTATTGAAATTTTATTTTATTGAAACTTTATTCTACAAAATTATTTTCCTATAGTTTATTCTGACCACGATTTCCCTTCCCTCACCTCCTTCCAGATCCTCCCCATTTCCCCACCCCCCAAATGCCACACCTTCTTTCTCTCTGAAGAACACAAACAGGCAAATAAAAACACACAAACAAGAAAAGAACAAAATGACCCCTCAAATGGTCCTTAGTGTTAACTGCCCCTCCCTAACTTCTCTTCTTCTCCCACTCAGCTTAATATCCCCAGTGTGGTTCCCCCTCGTTTCTCTCTAACTATATAAGCCATTTCCCCTGCCTTGGAAGAGGCTTCCTCTCAACTCCTAGCTCCCTTCTCTATGCCTAACCTCTGTGGTTATTCAGATATGAGCATGCCTATCAAAGGATTAGAAGCTAACATCCACATAGATAAGAATACCTGCCTTATTTGTTGTGGGTCTGAGTTACCTCACCCAGGATGATTTTTTCTAGCTCCATCCATTTATCTGTGAATTTCATGAATCTTTTTTTTAATATATTCTTTTTTTAAATATAATTTTTTATTGAAAAAAAAATTTTCCTCCCCCCCCCCCCCC
>NW_026068329.1:60911-76618 GCF_014885135.2 Alexandromys fortis
AATCTCTGTAGTAGAATGCAATAGTCGCTAGATGCCCAGGAATGGTATAGCTGGATCTTTGAGTAGATCTATTTCCAACTTTCCATGGAACCACCACACTGATTTCCACAGCAGATGAACAAGTTTGCACTCTCACCTGTGACTAGTAAACATTCCCAGTACCTCACAGCAGAGTCTTTGTTCTGTGCCAGTGTGTTCAAGGCTATTCCCCACTTTCTCTTCTATTAGGTTCAGTGTGTCTGGTTTATGTAGAGATCTTTGATCCACTTGGATTTGAGTTTTGTGCAAGAGTGTTACATATGGATCTGTTTGCATCCTTCCATGTGCAACCACACAGTTTGACAAGCACCATTTGTTGAAGATTCTCTTTGTCCATGTATACTTTTTACTTCTTTATCAAAAAACAGGTGTGCATTGGTGTGTGGATTTATGCCTAAGTCTTCAGTCCGATTCTGTTGACCAACATTTCTGATTTTATGCCAATGCTGTACTGTTTTTATGACTACAGCTCTGTAGTATAGTTTGAGATTGGGGATGATGATACACCCAACATTTTTTTTGTTAGGAGTGTTTTAGTTATACTGGCATTTTATTTGTTTATTTGTTTGTTTCTTTATGAAGCTAAAAAGTGTCCTTTCAAGATCTGTGAGAAATTGTTTCAGAATCTTGATAGGGATTGCAATGAATCTGTAGATTGCTTTTGATAGAATGGCCATTTCCCCTTTATCAGCCCCATTCCATGAACATTGAAGATCTATTCATCTTCTGATATCTTCTTCAGGTTCTTTCTTCAATGTCTTAAAGTTCTTATTACAGAAGTCTTTCTCTTGCTTGGTTAGAGTTACTCCAATATATTTTTGAGGTTATTGTGAAAGATGTTGTTTACTTGATTTCTTTCTCAGTTCATTTGTCATTTGTATATAGAAAGGGCACTATATTTTTTGTGTTAATTTTGTATCCTGCTACTTTGTTGAAAGTGTTTATTGTTATAGAAGCTTCATGGTGGAGTTCTTATGGTCACTTATACATACAAACATATCATCTGCAAGTAAACATACTTTGACTTCTGCCTTTCCTGTTTGTATCCTCTTGGTCTCCTTCTGCTGTCTCATTGCTCTAGCTAAGACTTCAGACAATATATTGAATAAGTACGGAGAGAGTGGATATCATCACTGTCTTCCCGATTTTAGTGAGAATGCTTCGAGTTCTCTCCATTTAGGTTGACACTGCTGTGCCTTGTTGTAAACTGCCTTTGATGTGCTGAGGCGTGTCCCTTGAATCCTGTTTCTCAGGGACTTTGATTTTGTCAAGGCCTTTTCTGCATTTAATGTGCGGCTTATGTCTTTCAGTCTGTTTATGTGGTGGATTTCATTTTTTCTTTTTCCATTCAAAAATTTCCACTTCCTCCCCTCCTCCCATTCCCCTTCCACTCCCCTACTCACCCTTCTCCCTCCCCCTCCAGCCTTAGGAGAGGGCAGGGTACCCTGCCCTGTGAGAAGTCCAAGGCCCTCCCCCTCCATCCAGGCCTAGGAAGGTATGCATCCAAATAGACTAGGGTGCCAAAAAAACAGTACATGCAGTAGAAACAAGTCTCAGTGCCTTTATCAATGGCTTCTCAGTCAGCCCCCATAGTCAACCACATTCAGAGAGTCTGGTTTGATCACATGCTCGTTCAGTCCCAGTCCAGCTGGATTTGGTGAGCTCCCATTAGATCAGTCACACTGTCTCAGTGGGTGGACCAACCCCTCGCGGTCCTGACTTCCTTGTTCATCTTCTCCCTCCTGCTCTTCAACTGGATCTTGGGAGCTCAGTCCAGTGCTCCAATGTGGGTCTCTGTCTCTATCTCCATCAATCACTGGACGAAGATTCTATGGTGATATTCAAGATATTCATCAGTGTGATAGTGGGGCAAGGCCAGTTCAGGCACCCTCTCCTCTGCTGCCCAAGGACCTAGCTAGGGACATCCCCATGGACACCTGGGATCAAGTTAACATGAAATCTCTTCAATTTTTTTTTTGGTTTTTCGAGACAGGGTTTCTCTGTGGCTTTGGAGCCTGTCCTGGAACTAGCTCTTGTAGACCAGGCTGGTCTCGAACTCACAGAGATCTGCCTGCCTCTGCCTCCTGAGTGCTGGGATTAAAGGCGTGCGCAGCCACCACCACCCGGCTCTGATGTGGGTGTGATTTCTTATTAATAAAGAAACTGCCTAGGCCCCTTGATAGGCCAACCCATAGGTGGGTGGAGTAAACAGAAGAGAATGCTGGGAGAAAGAAGCTTAGTCGAGAGTCGCCATGATTCTCCCACTCCAGACAGAAGCAGGTTAAGATCTTCTCTGGTAAGCCACCTCGTGGGCTACACAGAATACTAGAAATGGGCTAGAACAATATGTAAGAGCTAGCCAATAAGAAGCTGGAACTAGCCGGGCCAGGCAGTGTTTAATAGAATACAGTTTCCATGTAATTATTTCGGGCATAAACTAGCCATGCGGGCGGCCAGGTGCCGGGGACGCAGCCCTGCCGCTCCTAATTCAACACGACTCTTCAATTTTTTTTTTTTTTAATGTAGGCACTTAGTGCTATGAACTTGTCTCTTAGAACCACCTTCATTGTATCTCATAGGCTTGGGTATGTTGTGTTTCCAGTTTCATTCATTTTAAAAAGTTTTAAATTTCTGCTGTCACCCATTTTTTTTCCATTCAGTTTTTCATTCAGTAGTGAGTTGTTCTGTTTCCACGAATTTGTTATTTTCTGTGTTGTTGATATTCAGCTCTAATGGTGGTCAGAGAGGGTGTGTGATATTATTTAAGCTTTTTTTTTTTTTAGTATTTGTTGGGACTTTCTTTGTGAGTATGTAGTCAATTTTGGAGAAATTTCCAGGATATGCTGAGAAGTATATATATATTTTTTGTTTGGATGAAGTGATCTGTAAATATTAGTTTATAAACCATTTGGTTTATAGCTTCAGTTAACCCCAGAATTTCTGTTTAGTTTTTCTCTGGGTGACCTATCTATTGGTGAGAGTAGAGCAGTGAAGTCTCTGACAATCACTGTGTAGGGATCAATATGTAATTTAAGCTATAGTAGTGTTCCTTTTTTGAACTTGGCTGTCCTTATGCTTGGTGCATAAGTGTTCAAAATTGCAATATCCTCTTTGTGGATTTTTTTTCTGATGCATGTGTAGTGTTCTCTCCTATCTCCTGATTAGTTTTGGTTTGAAGTCTATTTTGTCAGGTATTAAAATGGCTAATCTTGTGGCTTCTTGAGTCCATTTACTTATAATATCCTCTTATCTCCTTTTACCCTGGGGTGATGTCTATTTTTGATGTTGAGGTATGTTTCTTGGATACAGCAGAAGAATTGATCCCGTTTTTCAATCTAATCTGTTAATCTGTGTCTTTTTATTGGGGAGTCTAGACCACTAATATTGAGAGTTATCAATAAACAGTGTTTAATGATTCTTGTTTTTTTTTAACACCAAGATTATAGTATGCATCCCCTTATGATTTACTGCTCTGTGATTATTTATTCTTTATACAGTTAACCCCTTCAGACTCAAGTTTTTCTTCTGGCACCCTTTGTAGATATGGGTTTGTAAATGTATACTGCTTAATTTATTTCTTTCTCTATCTATTGTGATAGAAATTTTTTTTTCTGGTAGTCTTGACTGGCATATGTAGTCTCCTAGAGTTTGTAGAACATCCATCCAGTCCTTTGGTTTTAGAGACTTCATTGCAAAGTCAGGTGTTGTTCTAATGGGTCAACCTTTATATGTTACTTGGTCTTTTCCCCCTGCAGCTTTTAATAATCTTTTTCCATTCTGTATGTTTAGTGTTTTGATTATTATGTGGCATGGGAAATTTCTTTTCTGGTTCAGTCTATTTGGTGGTCTGTATGCCTCCTGTACCTTAATAGGTGTCCCCTTCTCTAAGTTAGGACCATTTTCTTCTATGATTTTGCTGAATATATTTCAACCTGGGTTTATTCTTCTTCCTCTATTCCTATTATGCTTAGATTTTGTATTTTCATAGTGTCTCACATTTCCTGGATACTTTGTGCCTGGAGCTTTTTAAGTGTGATGTTTTCTTTGGTTCTCTTCTAGCTTGTCCTCAATGCCTGAGATTTTCTCTTCTGTGTTTTACTCTGTTGGTGAGGCTTACCACTAAGGTTTTCTTTCACTTCCTAAATTTTTCATTTCCAGTTTTATCTGAGTTTGGATTTTTCTTTAGTGTTTCTATTTCTAATTTCATGTATTGAACTGTTTTCATTATTTCAATCCACTGTTTGTGTTTTCACAGATTTCATTAAGGGATTTATTCACATCCTGTTATTATTATTATTATTATTCATAATTGTCATATAGAAGTTCTTGATTTGTGCTTCAGTTATATTCCATTTTCTCAGGGTCTACTGTAGTAGGGTTGCTGGGTTCTGGTGGAGACATATTGCCCTGCCTGGAATTATCGGTTGTGTTTTTGTAGGGTGTTGAGGTGTCAGACATTGGGATGATGATGTGATTGTAGATGTTGCTATCTGGACTTGTCTTTGTTGGGTGGCTCTTCTGTTCCTTGATTTCTGTTGCCCTCTCTGGATCTTAGAAAAGTGTGATGTCTGTGGACTGTCCAGTAGAGGATACTTCTGTAGATCAGTGGGTGACAGAGAGGGAAAGAGGACAAAAGGCTGAGGGGCTTCAGGAAAGAGCTAAGAGGATCATTTCACACCTGGGGTGGGGTCCACAGGCTGTTGGAGGTGTGGTGGGAAGAGGATCCTACAACTAGTTTGCAGTAAGTAAATGAGATCTCTGGAGAAACAAGGATGAAAGGGGTAGTGGGGGGCCCTGAGTCCAAACCAGGAGCTGGAATCTCCAGCAAATGGAACTGAGGCAGGAGGAGGGCTACCTGTAAACTGGCCATCATAGGGCTGGGGGTGTGAATAGACAGATCATAAAGGAGGATAGGAAGGACAGTGTGATTCGCTACCTGAGTCCCTGCCAGATGTGGCCATGGGAGACAAGGGAAGAAAGTGTTTCTAGGCATAGGCCACTGTCACAAAGGGAAGGGGCGATGAAGGAAAGTGGAGTCCCTAGGGAATGGAGGTAGGGAGAGTTGAACCCAGGACCTCACACTGTTGAAATATGGAGAGCAGCGGGGCTGCGTCCCCAGCACCCCGGCCGCCTGCTAGCTTATGCCCGAAATAACAACACACAAACTGTATTCATTTAAAGACTGCTTGGCCCGTTTCTATCTAGCCTCTTCTTGGCTAACTTTTGCACCTGGACTAGCCCATTTCTAATAATGTGTGTAAGCACCCCAAGGTGCACTTACCAGGAAGATTTTAGCCTACGTCCATCCTGGGTCGAAGCTGCCTGGGAGAGTGGAGCCTGACGTCTCTGCTCCAGAGAGCAGAGCTGTCGAGTCTCTCCGGGAGCAGAGCAGCGTCTGAGCTCACTTCCTCTTCCTCCCAGCATCCTATTCTGTTTACTCCTCCCACCTATGTTGTAACCTATCAGGGCCAAGCAGTCTTGAAGGCAACCAACAGATTTTTGTCTCTCAATCCATTTAACTAACTTGTTCTTTTTATTGGTGAATTGAAGGCATCAGTGTTTAAAGTTATTATTAAAAGGTTCATGTTGATTATTGTCATTTGTTTTATTTGCATAGCATCTGTGTTATGCCAATTTCTCTCTTCAGTCTAAAGGATTATTTCTAGTATTCTCTGTAGATGGTTTGGTGGGCATGGATTCTTTTAGTCCTTTTTATATCATAGAAGTTTTTCTTTCTGTGTCAATGCCGGAAGGTAGTTTTGCTGGGTATAGTAGTCTGGATTGGCATCTGTAATCCTTTAGACTGGGGGAACATGGTTCCAAGCTCCTCTAGTTTTTAGTTTCCACTGGATAGTCAGCTCTTATAATTGATGGAGTTTTCTTTGTATGTGACTTGTGTCTTTTCTCCAGAGGTGTTCACTACTTTTTCTAAGTTCTGTATTTAGAGTTTCTAAGTGTAATACAATGCAGAGATTTTCCCTTCAGTCTTGTCTTTTGATTTTTTTTTGCTTTGGTTTTTTTTTTTTTTTTTTGACAGTTTCAGGTAGCCCAGGCTGGCTTCATACTCTGTATCTTTTTTTTTTTTTTTTTTTTTTTTTTTTTTTTTTTTTTTTTTTTTTTTTTGTTTTTTTTTTTTTTTTTTTTTTTTTTTTTTTTTTTTTTTTTTTTTTTTTTTTTTTTTTTTTTTTTTTTTTTTTTTTTTTTTTTTTTTTTTTTTTTTTTTTTTTTTTTTTGGTTTTTCAAGACAGGGTTTCTCTGTGTTTTTTTGGAGCCTGTCCTGGAACTAGCTCTTGTAGACCAGGCTGGTCTCGAACTCACAGAGATCCGCCTGCCTCTGCCTCCTGAGTGCTGGGATCAAAGGCGTGTGCCACCACCGCCTGGCTGTCTTTTGGTATTCTTTGTGTCTCTTGTAGCTGAATGGTCACATCTTTCTTTGTCTGATGCTGTGGAATAATTCTTCTTACAGTGTGAAAATGTGTTGCTCTCATTGTTAATAAAGAGCTGATTGTCTGTTAGCTAGGCAGGATTTTTGGAGCAGAGAGAAAGCTGGGAAGAAGAAGGGTGGAGTCTGAAGAGTCATGAGAGACACAGAGAGAAGCAACATCAATGAGCCTTGATGAAAGAAGGTACTACCATGTGGCAGAGGGTAGATAAAAAATATGGGTTAATTTAAAATGTAAGAGTTAGCTAGTAACAAGCCTGAGCTACCAGTAGAACATTTATAATTAATACTAAATCTCCAAGTAGTTATTTGGGAAGCAGCTGGCAGAAGAGAACTGATTTCAGTCCTGATGAAAAACTCTGCTTACAAGCCGGGCGGTGGTGGTGCACACCTTTAATCCCAGCACTCAGGAGGCAGAGACAGGTGGATCTCTGGGAGTTCGAGGTCAGCCTGGTCTACAAGAGCTAGTTCCAGGACGGGCACCAAAGCTATAGAGAAACCCTGTCTCGAAATCAAAACAAAACAAAACAAAACAAAAAAAAAAAAACAACAAAAAAACCTCTGCTTACAGTGTGGGAAACTTTTTTCCTGGGATTCTATTGAGGACTTATTTTATATCAACCTGGAATTCCTCTCCTCTTCTCTAGCCATGAAATTTCATGTTCGTCCTCTCTCTGAAAAAACAAAAACAAACAAAAACCCACTAAAAAACGAGTTTGATTTATTCTTGCCAACTGCTCCTGAGCATGGGTCCCGCCCCGGAGTGTGCTTGATATACCCAAAGTTACTCCATTGAAGAAAAGGGATTTTTCCTTCTCTCACAGCAGCTGTTGTTTGTGAATAGCTTCTCAGCGAGGGTGGGGCTTCATGTCCACTTCTCCTCCTCTGTGCTGGGGTTTCGTCTGGCTTTAGCTTGAGCAGGTCTGTGCAGGCTGTGAGTCCATATCTACCTGCCCTGTTGTGTCTGGGAAATGTGGTTTCCTTACCATTTTTCACCTCTGTCTCCTCCTCCACGTAGATCCCCAAGTACTGAAGGTAGAGATGTGATAGACATTCCATTCTGGGCTGAACATGCAAAGTCGCTCATTCTCTGCACGTTGATCAGATGTGGGTCTTGTGTTAATTACATCTTCAAGCAGCTTCTTTGAGGAGGGTTGAGAGAGGCACTGATCTATATGTCATTGGGAGTGATATTATTGCTATCATAATTTAGCAGAATAATACAAGTAGGTGTTTTCCTCTAGAAACCATGTCCTATTCTTGGCCACTTTAACATTGTCAGGTGTAGATTACATCTCATGGAGTGGACCTTAAATCTAATAATTAAATAAGTGATAGGCTATACCCTTAACATATATGCAACTGTGAATGATTCCTTCCTTCTTCAATAGCATTTATTGTACCGTCTAGCTCTATGAGCACTAGCTAGTAGGGGAGAAGCTTCAGCTGAGTGCCAGCTAAATTTCTCCATGTTGTATGGTATTCGAAGGTGGTATCTCCAGCAATCAGATCTTATTACCAAGTTGTGGGTGAAAACCAATAGCACTGGCAATATCCTGTAAAGTTGGGGGAGCAAGGGACTAACGGATCCCTTTGGACCGTGACTCAGAAAGGTGCAACCCATTTCTATAACTGGGGTTTTTATTTGGTAACATGATATCATGGTATCTAGTCGAGGTATTGCCTCCCTCATTATGTGGTAACTCCATTTAAATCCTTTTATATACATATACATTTTAGGAAACTTCTGCAGTTGTAGGTTTCCATTTTAGAATTTGATATAGTCTATTTTAGTTCTATTCACCCTCATTTCTCTCCCTAAACTCCTGTGTATTAGGGTTCTTTAGAGGGACAGAACTGATGGACACACACACGCATCTGTATATATATATATATTCTAATGCTTCTCCTATATATGTCAACAAATGTTCTCTAAACCAGAATATTCTCCCAGTTAGCATGAATAATTTCAGGGTGAGGTTAAAGGCAATTAGCACAGGTGATTGGATATGGCCTTCCAAGTGGAAGCTCACTCAGAGCCCCCAGGGTGTCTCCCCTCCCTCTCTGTTTTCTGGAACTTTTGATAAGTGGACACTGAAGATAACATGGACCTCCGCCAATTCCTTTGGAAGTCTCTAGATGAGGGAGGGGATGCACAGGTTCTCCTTGTCCCTGGCAGCTGTCCCTTGGATGAGACACTGGGATGAGACACCGGGGAGGTGCTTCTGCATGGCTCCTTAAGCTAGGTTTCCTGAGACCTAACCAGCAAAGGCAGAAGCTGCTGAGGCCTGAAGAAACAACTGTGGATCTGCAGTAATGAGACCTCAAGACACCTGGGCAGAGTCATACCCGCCTCACCCATCCTGACCTTTCCTTAACGATGCTCAGTGGGAGCACAGTTGTTTTTCTCCAGGACATGTTAGTGCCACTGTGACTGGAGAGAGTGCCAAAAAAGATGGGCTAATGCCAGAGGAGGCAGGGCCTGGAAAGGTCATAATCTGCTCTGAGGCAGACTCGGCTCTTTCACCAGAGAGAGAGAGAGAGAGACTCACAGAAGCCAAGTGCCTATCACTCCCTGGCTGAAAGCATGGCTCTGACGGTGACTCTCAGATCAGCTTCAATACAGCCTAGGAGGTCATTAGGAAACATTCAAGTCTTGGCTCACGCGGTCAAACCCCGACTGCTGCACTTTAGCCCTGGAGTTTTTTTTTTTTTTTCAGTAGGTCCAGTGTAAGCTTGAGAATTTGCCTTTCTGATGACTTCTTAAATGGTGCTGATACTTCTGATGTTACATTTGCTTTTGTTTTGTATTGTCAAAGGCAAGCATGTGCTCAGGACCCAGGCAAAGACTTCTTTGACACTAGTTCAATACCAAGCATAAATTCCTGGAGTTCTAATATGTGGCCCTAATGACCAATTGTCCCCTCGGTTGACCAGATTTCATTTAGTTTCAGTCTATGGGATGTTCGTTGTGTTCCAAGGACATGATAAGCATTGCTACAACAAACAAACAAACAAATACAAAGGAGCACAGTTTCCAAAAATAGGATCAAACCCAAAATGTTAGCAAGTCATTAACAACTCTTTGCAGAATAGGCCTCTTAATGATGACAACATTTTTTCGTTGGTCCCTAGTGACAGCATCCTTTCATTGGTCTCTAATGACAGCATCCTTTCGTTGGTCCCAAGCTGCACATTTTTCAGTTTCATGTTTCTGAGATTTAAATGTATCTAACCAGTGATGTGTGCATTGAACACAATTTATTCTGCTTTTCCAAAAGAGAACAGATACTGGGAATGCCTATAGTTTACCTTGTTTAGTTGTTGCCTACCTTGAAGGCAATAGTAGCACAGATTAGCCCGTATGCTAAACACTCCCTCCCCTAACCCCTCACAACTATGATAGCAGCTGTGTTTTAGACAAGGAAAGGGGAAACTGGCTGCCCAGAGTCACACAGAAGGTGAGGAGTGGAGAAAGGATATAGATTTGACCCTGTTTGTCCCCTGTATCTACACTGCTAACCCCTAACACTGCACACTCAACTATGGTCTCTGCCTGGATGATTTTTCTTTCATACATCCACCTTACACTTGCTCATGTACTGAGATGGATTGATCTACAAGATTTTCCTGACCTTCTGATATAGACTGACTCGTCCTTCCCTGAGTTCACATGACAATCTTGTCACACTATAGCCGCCAATGTCTTTTCCCTCGCCACTGTGTGTATTAGAAGCAGGGCCCATATCATCACCTTTATATGCCAAGAGCCTGGAAAAAAATCTTTGAGGTCTGGCATGCTTAAATAAATGTGCTTGTCCTCCTTGGTTGAGATATAGAGAGGACTTTGTAGGCTTAAAAACTGTGACTTAATGAATATAAATTGCTAACAATGCACCTCAGAGCTTTGTGAGATACACACACACACACTCACACACACACACACATACATATTGGATGAAATATGGCAAAACAAAACGTTGAAGATGTGAAACATGGAAAAGAACTTAAAAATGTTATTTAAATGTAAAATTCAGTGAGGTACTTACTATGGTCATGATTACTCTATACATAAGGAAAGTGAGTGATAAAGGGCCCAGTAACTACACACACACACACACACACACACACACACACACCCCACACACTCTTATGTAACACATGAAGAGCAGAGCCTCTTGTCCAGACTTGCTGTAAATGTTCATCATTTTACTGTTCTGGAGTTTCTCCACTCCAAGTTCTTTCATGACTTAAATGGTTTACTTGTGTCTCTGTGCATAGATCTGAGGGACATGAAACAAAACTTTCTTCAATGCACTTCCTGTGTCTCTGCCTATTTCTCTCTAAGATCCTAGTTTTTCACGTGTGCTAACATGGCTTCTGTGACATTGCCTGTTAAAACCGTTTTGAAGGAATGTATAAAAGGGAAAACTTGTCATTCTCCAGGGATGCCACAAGGGGGCAGTTGGAGCCTAGCAAGGAGGTCTGAAGGAGCTGGAATATTTATTTTCCCAGTGTGCTGCACTTACAGCCCGCACTTTGCAATGTTTAATCAGGAAGTGACAATGGTTATACAATCCTGAATGAAAACCATTTGTTTTTAAAGTTTTGAGATTGTAATATCATTACAACATTTCTCCCTTCCCCTTTCCTCTTGCAAGCCTTCCGCTGTATCTGCTCCTTCCCCTCTTCCAAATCCATGGCTTATTTCACCATGGTTATTACATGCATGTGTGTGTGTGTAATGTTACTTGAATGTGTGCTTCCAGACTTGACCATCTGTTATTGGATTACCAGTTGGTGTGTTTTCCCTGGGGAAGAGCATGCCTCCCATCCTCAGCTTTTCCTAGTAGTCTGGTTCGCTGTGGGCGTTCCCCATCCTTGGTAGCAAATCTCTTGTTGTTTTCCTCGTTCAGCTCTCGTTTGGGCAGTCATGTTGGTGAGACTTTATGGGCGTTCTTCTGTCATTCCTAGGAGACACTCTCACAGCGAATTCCTTGATCTTCTGCCTCAGATTTGATGTTTAAAAGAGATGATTTAAATGTTAAACAGAAAACCCAGACATAATTTTGTTCCCCCCCCCTCAATTTCAAACTTATTTTAATGACCTCTCCTCCTACCTAATGTTACAAAGAGGTAAAGAAGAGGAGAGAGTAGCCTGCACACAACGCCCTTGACTTTTGGACGGTCTCAGCTAAATCCCACGTCTCCACACCTTCCTAACCTGCCTAGTTGTGTTGGTTACTGCCCTGTTCCTATGGCAGGCACAGAGGACCCTGTACACTAATGGGTGTCATCTAACTGAGATGCCCCACTGGCTTTGCTTACCATAGTTTAGAACTCTGCTTTACTTAACAGTGACTGGAATTCCCTGACCACACAGTTTAACTTACCCAGAACAAAAGAAGAATTCAGTCCAGGCATAAAATCGCTCCTCCTCCATATTAGCTGCTAATAGTTGCATGCATGCATGTATGGACTGGCACATAGACATATTTGTTAACAGATACAGATACATGACACAACACCCACCTTTCCCATGTGTTGACTGAGTTTTCTGTCCTGCCTGGTTTCCACAGTCATTACATCCCAAAGAAATCACACAGAGGTCTACATTAGTTATAAACTAATTGGCCTAGAATCTCAGGCTTCTTATTAACTCTTACAACTTATATTAGCCCATTATTCTTATCTATGTTAGCCACATGGCTCAGTACCTTTTTCAGCGAGGCAGTCACATCTTGCTTCTTCTGTGGTGGGCTCACAACTGCCAATGAGGAGTTTCTTCTTTCCAGAATTCTTCTGTTCTCATTGAACTGCTTCTACTTCCTGACTGGCTGTCCTGCCTATACTTCCTGCCTGGCTACTGGCCAATCAGTGTTTATTTAAAATATAATCGACAGAATACAAACCATTGTCCCACACCACCCATGTATTGTGTGTGTGTGTGTATGTATGTGTGTGTGAAGCAAGTACTGTGCAAAATATTTTGGAGATGAATAAACTTGAGGATAAACCTGACTCTTTACTGTCTGTAAATTTCTAGCTATGAGATTTTGGATAAATTACTTAGTTTCTGTGACCCGCAGAACATGTATATTCATATATGTATATGACATAGACATCAGCACTCCCCTCTCCAATGTCAAGGTGTGTTTTGCTCTGCTGCTACTGATATGTCTATCACTGTCTCTGTTTCACACCATGCATAACTATGGTGGTTTGAATGGGATGTTTCCCATAGTCTTGGGCATCTGAATGCTTGGTTCCAGGTTGGTAGTATTGTTTGGGGAGGTTTAGGAAGTGCAGTCTTGCTGGAGGAAGTACGTCACTGGGGGTGGGGCTTTGAGAGCAAAAACCTCAGGCCACTTCTGGTTCAGTTGATCTCTGCTCTGAGATTGTTTTTAAAGATGTGAGCTCTTAGCTCCCTGCTCCAGCTGCCAGGCCATTTGTTGGCATTCTTCCTCACCATGATGGACTCTCACCCTCTCATCTCTCTGAAGCCACAAGCCAAATAAACTCTTCTAATAAGTCACTTTGGTTCATGGTGTTTTTTCATGGCAACAGAAAAGTAACAAATACAATATCATTCTCTCTCTCTCTCTCTCTCTCTCTCTCTCTCTCTCTCTTTCTCTCTTTTTTTAATTTTCGAGACAGGGTTTCTCTGTAGCTTTTTGGTTCCTGTCCTGGAACTAGCTCTTCTAGACTAGCTGGCCTCGAACTTACAGAGATCTGCCTGCCTCTGCCTCCCGAGTGCTGGGATTAAAGGCGTGTGCTACCCCCGCCTGGCTTACAATATCATTTTCATAATCAATTTTGGTCCTGACACTTCCCATCGCTGGCTAAACCTCTACTGTCTCCTCTTGAGCAGAGAGAAGTTGGAACAATATCATAGACATAAACTAACAGAATAAGTACTGCAGCTACTTCTGGGGATTACATATCACTACTACAGTTACAGTTTACACCACGAGCTATGCCCAGTGTTCACATCTCCTTTGAAACATCCTTTTCATCATATTAATTATGAATTTTATGCCCACCCCCAAGAAGGCCAATAATCATGTCATAAATATTAAAGCTTACTATTAAAGTGACTTCTATAGGAGCAGCAGCAAGGCTTCCCATCTGCCACAGGATCCTCTTCTTCCCACTTGAGGGTTTCTTCCCTCACCCCCAAAGTACCACCTGGTAGACTTAAAAGAGTGTAAACTGGAGATTTAGTTCATTCACAGTCAATACAGCTCACAAACACAGACAACATGCTGTGTGATAACAACTACCGCTATTCATGCTTAGCATACAGTCAACACATCATGTCCATGACTTTATACCATTGGCTGGTGCTGCCCTTTGCCTCTAACTCATAGATGAAGAATATAGTTCTTCAGTGGAAGCTCTGGGCTCCCTCCTGTGGAACAACATCTCGGGACTTGCTTGGATCCCAGATCCACTTATAGTGGTAGCTAAACTTTGCTCCATTTTTCTTACCCACAAATGAATTCAGGTGAATTTTGAACTGTTGGTATATCAAAATACTATCACAGTCTAGAGCTGGATGCCACTCAACAATGAAGGCTGCAACAAGCAACCATCCAGTCATCAATTCTTCATTGTTTACCATCAAGACATCAGCCCATAATAGCAAGTGAATGTCCTTGGGGTTAAACTGGTCAATGTATTCTGAACAACTGATGTGTGGTGTGAATAAGAAATATCCCCCAACAGTCTTGAGCATTTGAACACTTGATTGTTAGTTGGTGGCACTGTTTGGGGAGGTTTAGGTGTTGCAACCTTGATGGATGAACTATGCCACTGGGATGAGGTTTGGGAATAAAAGCCTTATGCCAATTCTAGTTCAGTCTTCTCTGCTTCACACTCATGGCTGAGATGTGAACTCTCACTGTCTGCTTGCTGCCATACTTCCATGCCAGCACGGACTCTTACCTTGCAGGAACCATAGCCCAAGCAAACTCTTCCATCTATAAACTTCCTTTGGCGTTGGTGTTCATCAAGGCAACAAAAAAGGAACTAATCCACAGAGTTAAGTGCTTCCAGAGATTCCTGTCCTTAGGCATTATTGTATAATGTGCCTTTCTTTTTAGCTCTAGCTCTGTAATAATGACATGGAGACTTTTTATTAATTATGAAAGCTTGGCCTTAACTTGACTTATTTCCAACTAGTTCTTAAAGCTTAAATTAATGTAGATTAATTATGTTAATCTACATTCTGACACATGGCTCATTACCTCTCCTCAGTACTGTATGTCTGACTTCCTCCATGTCTGGCTGGCAAATCTTCTGCACCCCTTTCCCAGAGTTCTATCTCTCCCTAGAAGTCCTGCCTTTCCTCACATACCTCGTTATTGGCTATTCAGTTCTTTATTAAACCAATCAGAAGGTGCCTTAGGCAGGTGAGGAAGGATAGAGACACAGTGTGCAAAAGGATTATCCCAACATTATTATGAGCAATCCTCACATGATTAGTTGTTGGCACCCCCTGGAGTTGGTACAGAAGATACCCAGATACCAAGTTCTCAGCACAAAGGAGTATTGCCTCAGAGGGACAAGCAAGGTGGGCTGTCTTGGATCAAAAAAAGGCAGCAGCAAGTGTTTCTGCAGAAGTAGTTTTTAAGGAGAAAATGGAGAAGTCTGTGCTAGGGTGAGTTGATAAGTCCTGATTGGACAGGTAGTCAGTGTAGACAAATAATGATTTTTGATGGCTGGACATTGGTGTTTGGTCTCAGGAATTAGTCAGTGGCAAAACAAGGGAATAGACCCTGGAGACTAGCTTAAGGAATGTAATCCAATGGTTTTGCAAGGGAGAGGGAAAAGGGGGGTGGGCAGAATCTGTGGATGCAATGTTTGCCATGTTCAGGCCTGTTAGAAAGCCCTTCAAGATCAGTGCTGACAAGTCACATTGGGAAATGTCTTTACAAAGCCACAAAACACACAGAGGGCACTATCTGAAGTTCTCAGTTTGATGTAGAAGCTAATCCATTGCCGGAAGTGGTATTGTAAAGAAAATGGAGTTCTCATTCATTCACATTTCACAGCATATACTTCTGATACATACATTTTGTCTACCTCTCCAGTTTTTGAGATACATCTGTTATATTTATTTATTTATTTATTAAAGATTTCTGTCTCTTCCCCACCGCCGCCTCCCATTTCCATCCCCCTCCCCCAATCCAGTCCCCCTCCCTCATCAGCCCGAGGGTTTCTC
>NW_026068329.1:80099-81287 GCF_014885135.2 Alexandromys fortis
CTCTTCTCCCCCTCCCCCCACTCTTCTCCCCCTCCCTCTCCTATCCAAAGAGCAGTCATGGTTCCCTGCCCTGTGGAAAGTCCAAGGTCCTCCCCCCTCCGTCCATGTCTAGGAAGGTGAACATCCAAACTGGCTAGGCTCCCATCAAGCCAGAACATGAAGTAGGATCAAAACCCCTTGCCATTGACCTTGGCTTCTCATCAGTCCTCATTGTTTGCCATGATCAGAGAGTCCGGTTTTATCCCATGTTGAGGGAGGTACCTTTCTGATTTAGGGCAAGCCCTCACAGATAAATAAAAAGAGGAATGGTCTCTGCCTCAACCCATTTCTCTATGTAAACATATCTAAAATACCCATGAGATCTGGGTCTGGGCCAATGCTTCCTCACAGCCTTCGTTGTCTTTAGAAATGAAACCCCTTTCTTGTTCTAGCATTCAGATGAAGTCATGACGTAAGAGAAATCCCTGCTGGTGCCTTCAGAGAATCTTGAAGCTTGATTTCTGGAAGGCTGTTGTTACAGTTTCTTTCAGCTCCTCAGAGCAGCAGTGGTATAGGACACAGAGAACAGCCCCACCTCATGGCCTCAGAGGCAGAAGCCAGAGGGAGGACAGGGAAGGGAGTGCTCAGCCTTACTATCAACCTTTTCATCTTGGGTTAGAGCTGGGAGGAAAGTGATCTCCATAGCTTTAAATCCCTGGACTTCAAATTCTGGCTGCCCTCAGTGTTGAAGTAAGAGCGGCGGCAGGGCTGCGTCCCTGGCACCCGGCCGCCCGCATGGCTAGTTTATGCCCGAAATAATTACACGGAAACTGTATTCTTTCAAACACTGCCTGGCCAGGCTAGTTCCAGCTTCTTATTGGCTAGCTCTTACATATTGTTCTAACCCATTTCTAATATCCTGTGTAGCCCACGAGCTGGCTTACCAGGGAGGATCTTAACCTGCGTCTGTCTGGAGTGGGAGAATCATGGCGACTCTTCACTCAGCTTCTTTCTCCCAGCATCCTGTTCTGCTTTCTCCGCCTACCTAAGGGTTGGCCTATCAAATGGGCCTAGGCAGTTTCTTTATTAGTAAGAAATCACTCCCACATCACCTCAGCTGGCTGGACTTGTGTGTGGCTGCTGTTTCTCCTCCCTGTCAGGGACCGAAGGCCCCAACATAGAAAACTATTTTCCCTAACTGGACCAGTA
>NW_026068329.1:84097-86103 GCF_014885135.2 Alexandromys fortis
AAAAAAATAAAAAAATAAATAATGCTGCTATTAAAAAAAAAAAAGAAATATGGGCCTACACCTCCCTCAGCCTGTAGCCTTAATGCCATTTGCAAAGTCCCTTTCCCATGCAGGTCCTTTACCTGCATGCTTGTAGGTTTTAGAGATTAGGGTGTATCCATCTCTTTGAGGGCATCATCCTTCTGGTTACAGCAGCTGCATTTTGACTTTAGTATAGTGTATATAAAAAATGAAGTTAAGAATGGTACAAAGAAATTTCTGGACTCAAAACGTCTTATTTTTGAAAACAATCTGAAACAAATGCAACAGGTTCAAAATAAATGAAAATGTCTGTATTTGATCACATTGAATGCTGTATTGAAAGTCAAGTCAGAAAACATTAAATAAAAGCAGTGAGAAAGTATAAGAGGAAAATGGACTCCAGGGAAAGTGACATTAAACTAACAAAATGACTTCTTAAGAGAAATATCAGTCAAGCAAGGAAATAATAATTGGATTATACCTTTGAAATATTTTTAAAAACCTATCCATCAGGACAGACATGATGGCACACACTTCTTGGAAGGCAGAGGCAGATGGAGCTCTATGAGTCCCAGGTCAGTCAGAACTATGTAATGAGACCTGGTCTAAAAAATTAACCATTAAGAATCCATGTCCCTTAATCATTGCACACCATGCACATGTGTAATCACATATAAGATAACTGCATGACAACCCATACATATGGATAATTAAAATGATAAAAACCACAAGAAAAGAATCATATAGTGACTTAAAACAGAGGTGAATATCACTAGAAGACTTTCGCTAACCAGAACCTTGGAAAGACCCTTTCAAGAAGGGAGATGCTGGTGGGGGGTGGGAGTGTTCCCTCACACCCAACCCCTGGTACCTTAGAACATCCTCAGCTGTGTCAGGTTGATAGCAAAATCACCTGCTGTGATCTTGGCTGAGCTATTGAGCTTTTCAATTCTGAAAAAATTGAGTAAAAATGTGCGCATGTTGGTAAATGCAAATTATCACGGACTACATAATAATTACACTATATAATATATATATTATAAACAGTAGATCTAGACATATAGCAATAGGAGGATGGTTTAAAGTAAGCTGTGAGAAGAATGAGCCAGTGACCTAGGCCAGAACAGGTCTGAGGTAGCAAACTTCAAAAGAGCAGGACTGAGCCAGCAACCTGGGCCTTAGTGGGCCTGGGACAGTGAACTCCAGAGAGCAGGAGAGGATCCAGACCAGGGTCATTTGCAGAAGCAGGACTGGACCTGTGACCTAGGCCAGAGTAGGCCTGAGGCGGCCAGCTCCATGGGAGCGGGACTGAGCCAGGCTGGAGCAGGCCTGAGAAAGTGAGCTCTGGGGGAGCAGGAATGGATCCAGACCAGGGACATATGCAGAGGCAGGACTGAGCCAGCAACCTGGATCAGAGCAAACCTGAGACGGCGAACTCCATAGGAGCAGGTACAGGGGAGCAACCGCTGAGCAAGTGGGACAGAGCCAGAGACTGCTGTGGGTCTGGGCATGAATCTGGGACCTTTGAGGGAGTAGACCTGAGCCAAGACCCTTGTGGGTCCAGGCATGAGTCTGGGACCTCTGAGGGAGCAGGCCTGAGCTAGGACCTCTGTGGGTCTGGGAATCAGTCAAGGATGTCAACGGGAGTAGGCAGAAACCTCTGTGGGTCATGGCATGAGTCTGGGACCTCAGAGGGAGTAGATCAGAGCCAGAGACCTTTGCAGGACTAACCCCAAGCCAGGGACTTCTGCAGAAGTGGGTCCAGACCAGGGTTTACAAAAACAGGTCTGAGCCAGTAACCTAGGCCAGAGCAGGCCTGAAGCAACAAATTCCATAGAGCCGGGCGGTGGTGGCGCATGCCTTTAATCCCAGCACTTGGGAGGCAGAGGCAGGCGGATCTTTGTGAGTTCGAGACCAGCCTGGTCTACAGAGCTAGTTCCAGGACAGGCTCCAAAACCACAGAAAAACCCTGTCTCGAAAAACCA
>NW_026068329.1:86195-87941 GCF_014885135.2 Alexandromys fortis
AAAAAAAAAAAAAACAAAAAACAAACAAACAAACAAAAAAAACCAACAACAACAAAAACAAACAAATAAAAACAAAACAAAACAAAAAAACAAATTTCATAGGATTAGGACAGAGCCAATAACTTGGGCCAAAGCAGGCCTGAGGCAGTGAACTCCATAGGAGTGAGACTGAGCCAGCTATCTAGGCTGGAGCAGCCCAAGAAGTGAGCTCCATGGGAGCAGAAGCTGATCCAGACCAGGACATTTACAGAAACAGGTCTGAGCTGAAAACCTATGCTAGAGCAGGCCTGAGATAGCAAACTCCACAGGAGTGGAGCAAAACCCAGGAGTGCTGAGAGACCTCCAGGAACACAGAATGACCAATGGGATAACTAGAACCATGGCACTGACTGTACCATGAGGAACAAAAATCTGAGCCTTGGATTTACTGGCACCTAGAAGATTAATCAACAGAATCACAGACAGCCCCAACCACAAGAATTAGAGGAAGAGATGAGTGGACAAGGTAAGAACACATGCAACACCACAAAGAGCAACACAACACCAATAAAATCTAGAGAGCCTACAACAACAAGACTTGAACAAACAAATATAGATGAAACAGAAGAAAATGACATAAAAATAACTTCAGGAGAATGTTTGAAACTCTTAAAGAGGAAGTGAGAAATTCCCTCAAAGAAATGGAAAAAAGACAAACAAAAAAATTGGACAAAATCAGCAAATCCCTTCAAGAAAATGAAGAAAAAGCAATCAAACATATGAAAGAAACTATTCAAGACTTGAAAACTGAAATAGAAACAATAAAGAAAACACAAGCTGAGGGAATTATAGGAACAGAAATCATGAGAAAACGACCAGGAACCACAAACGCAAGAATTAACAGCAGAATACAAAAGATGGAAGAGAGAATCTCAAGTGCTGAAGATACAATAGAGACAATAGACTCATCAGTCAAAGAAAACATTAAATCTAACAAAAGCTTAACCCAAAATATCCAGGAAATATGGGACACCATGAAAAGACCAACCTAAGAACAATAGGGATAGAAGTAAAAGAAGAAGTTCAACTGATAAGCACAGAAAATATATTTAACAAAATAATAGAAAGAAAACTTTCCCAGCCTAAAGAAAGATATGCCTATGAAGATAAAAGAAGCGTACAGAACACAAAACAGACTGGATAAAAAAATTCCCTCTCCAAATAATAAGCAAAACACTAAATATACAGAATATAGAAAGAATATTAAGCTGCAAAGGAAAAAGGCCAAGTAACATATGAAGGCAGACCTATCAGAATTATACCTGGCTTCTTATTGGAGACAGTGAAAGCTAGAAGGTCGTGGTCAAGCGTTGTGCAGCCATTAAGAGAACAAGGATGGCAGCCCAGATTATTATACTCAGCAAAACTTTCAATCATCATAGAAGGACAAACCAAGATATTCCATGACAGAATCAGATTTAACCAGTATCTAGCCACAAACCCAGCCCTACACAAAATACTAGAAGGAAAACTCCAACCCAAGGAAGTTGGCTACATCTACAAAAACACAGACAATTGATGGTCTCATAGCAGCAAATCCCAAAGAAGGGGAAAACACACAAATTGACATCACCAACAACAAAAACTAAATTAACAGGAGATAGCAATCACTGGTCATTAATATCCTTTAATAAAAATAGACTCAACTAACCTATAAAAAGACACAGGCTAACAGATTGGATAAAAAAAAAGAATCCATCCTTCTTT
>NW_026068329.1:93160-95556 GCF_014885135.2 Alexandromys fortis
AAAAAAAAAGAATCCATCCTTCTTCTGCATACAAGAAATACAATTCAATCTCAAAGGCAGACATCACTTCAGAGTAAAGGGTTAGGAAAAAAATCTTCCAATCAAATGGACCTAAGAAACAAGCTGGTGTAGCTATCCTAATATCTAACAAAATAAACTTCAAACTAAAATCAATCAAAAGAGACAAATAAGAACATTTCATATTAGTCACAGAAAAAATCCATCAAGAGGAAATCTCAATACTGAATATGCCCCAAATATAAGGGCACCCTCATATGTAAAAGAAACACTTACAAAGCTTAAATTATACATTAAACCCCACACACTAATAGTGGGAGACTTCAGCATTCCACTCTCACCACTGGACAGGTCTGTAGGACAAAAAACTAACAGTGAAATAAGGGAACTAACAGACGTTATGACTCAAATGGACTTAACAGACAGCTATAGAATATTCCATTCAAACAGAAAAGAATATACCTTCTTCTCAGCACCTTACGGAACCTTCTCAAAAACTGACCACATACTTGGTGACAAAACAAACCTCAACAGATACAAAAAATTGGAGTAACCCCATGTATTTTATTAGATCACCTTTGCTTAAAACTAGAATTCAACAGCAATACTAATTCCAGAAAGCCCACAAGCACATGGGAATTAAACAATGCTTACCTGAATCATCAATGGGTCAAGGAAGAAATAAAGGGAGAAATTAAAGACTTCCTAAAATTCAATGAAAATGACCATATAACATACTCAAATTTATGGGACACAATGAAAGCAGCGTTATGAGGAAAGGTCATAACACTAAATGCCTACATAAAGAAGATGGAAAAAATACCAAACTATTGAATTAATAGAACATTTGAAAACTTTGGAACAAAAAGAAGCAAAATCACCCAAGAGAATTAGATGGCAGGAAATAATCAAATTGAGAGCTGAAATCAAAAATTAGAAACAAAGAAAACAATATAAAGAATCAATGCGACAAAGAGTTGGTTCTTTGAGAAAATCAACAAGATTGACAAACCTTTATCCAAACTAACAAAAAGGCAGAGAGAGAATATCCAAATTAACAATGTCAGAAATGAAAAAGGGGACATAACAACAGAAGCAGAGGAAATACAGAGAATTATCAGTTCATATTTCAAAAAACCTCTACTACCCAAAATTGAAAATTTTAAAGGAAATGGACAGCTTTCTGGATAAATATCACTTACCAAAATTAAATCATTACCAAATAAGCAAATTAAACAGACTTATAACTGCTGAAGAAATAGAAACAGCCATCAAAAGTCTCTCAACCAAAAAAAGCCCAGGACCAGATGGTTTCAGCTCAGAATTCTACAAGACTTTCAAAGAAAAATTAATACCAATACTCTTCAAATTGTTCCACACAATAAAAACAGAAGGAACATTGCCAAAATCTTTTTATAAGGCTACAATTACCCTGATACCCAAACCATAAAAAGACATTATTAAGAAAGATAATTACAGACCAATATCACTCATGAACATTGATGCAAAAATACTAAATAAAATACTGGCAAATCAAATCCAAGAACACATCAGAACCATCACTCACCATGATCAAATCAGCTTCATCCCAGAGATGCAGGGATGGTTCAACATATGAGAATCTGTAAACATAATCCACCATATAAACAAAATGAAAAAAAATCACATGATCATCTCATTAGATGCCAAAAAAGCTTTTGACATAATATAGCATCCATTCATAACAAAGGTCTTAAAGAGAGCAGGGATACAAGGAACATACATAAACATAATAAAGGCAATATACAGCAAGCCAACAGCCAACATCAAACTAAATAGAGAGAAATTCCCAGTGATCCCACTGAAATCACAAACAAGACAAGTTTGTCAATTCTCTCCATATCTATTTAATATAGTTCTTTTTAAAAATTTTTATTTATTTATTAAAGATTTCTGATTCTTCCCCGCCACTGCCTCCCATTTCCCTCCCCCTCCCCCAAACAAGTCCCTCTCCCTCGTTAGCCCAAAGAGCAATCAAGTTTCCCTGCCCTGTGGGAAGTCCAAGGACCACCCACCTCCATTAGGCCTAGTAAGGTGAGCATCCAAACTGCCTAGGCTTGTGCTCTCTCTCCTTCGGCTCCTGGGGGTACACCCACACACTGAGATAATGGGGATGTTCTATCGGGAACTCACCAAGGCCAGCTGGCCTGGGTCTGAAAAAGCCTGGGTTAAAACCTGTCTCGCTGAACATAGCAGACAATGAGGACTACTGAGAACTCAAGAACAATGGCAATGGGTTTTTGATCCTACTGTACCTATTGGTTTCGTGGGAGCCTAGGCAGTTTGGATGCTCACCTTACTAGACCTGAATGCAGGTGGGTGGTCCTTGGACTTCCCAC
>NW_026068329.1:96916-104974 GCF_014885135.2 Alexandromys fortis
TGGAGAAGACAATAATCAACTTTATATGGAAAAACAAAAAACCCAGGATAGCCAAAACAATCTTATACAATAAAGGAACGTCTGGAGGCATTACCATCCCTGACTTCAAACTCTACTACAGAGCTACAGTATTGAAAACAGCCTGGTATTGGCATAAAAATAGAAAAGTCGACCAATGGAATCGAATAGAAGACCCTGACATTAACCCACAAGCCTATGAACACCTGATTTTCGATAAAGGATCTAAAAGTATACAATGGAAAAAAGAGAGCATCTTCAACAAATTGTGCTGGCAAAACTGGATGTCAACCTGTAGAAGAATGAAAATAGACCCATATCTATCACCATGCACAAAACTCAAGTCCAAATGGATTAAAGACCTCAATATCAGTCCAAACACAATGAATTTAATATAGTTCTTGAGGTCCTAGCTAGAAAACAAGACAACAAAAGGAGATCAAAGGGATAGAAACTGGAAAAGAAGAAGTCAAACTCTCACTATTTGCTGATAATATGATAGTTTATATAAGCGATCCCAAAAATTCTACCAAGGAACTTCTACAACTCATAAACACTTTTAGTAATGTACCAGGATACAAGATTAACTTAAAAAACCATCAGTAGCCTTCCTATACACAGATGATAAATGGTCTGAGAAAGAAATCAGAGAAACATCACCCTTCACAATAGCCACAAATAGCACAAAATATCTTCGAGTAACTCTAATCAAACAAGTGGAAGACTTATATAACAAGAACTTTAAATCTTGAAGAAAGAAATTGAAGAAGACACCAGAAAGTGGAAACATCTCCCATGCTCTTGGGTAGGTAGAATTAACATAGTAAAAATGGCAATCTTAACAAAAGCAATCTGCAGATTCAATGCAATGACCATCAAAATCCCCGCAACATTCTTTATAGGCCTCAGGGAAAACAAAACAAAACAATTCTCAACTTCATATGGAAAAGTAAAAAACCAAGGATAGCCAAAACAACCCTGTACAATAAAGAAACTTCTGGAGGCATCGCAATCCCTGACTTCAAACTCTACTACAAAGCTGCAGTACTGAAAATAGCCTGGTATTGGCATAAAAACAGACAGGAGAACCAAAGGAACTGAATCGAAGACCTGGATGTTAATCCACACCTTCAAACACCTGATTTTTGACAAAGAAGCAGAAAATATGAAATAGATAAAAGAAACCATATTTAACTAATGGTGCTGGCATAACTGAATATCAACATGTAGAGAATGAAAATAGATCCATATCTATCACCATACACAAAAACTCAAGTCCAAATGGATCAAAGACCTTAACATAAAGCCAGCCACACCGAACCTCATAGAAGAGAAAGTGGGAAGTACACTTGAACGCACTGGCACAGGAGACCACTTCCTAAATATAACACCAGTTGTACAGATGCCGAGAGAAACAATTAATAAATGGAACCTCCTTAAACGGAAAAGCTTCTGTGAAACAAAGGACACGACCAATAAGACAAAACGACAGCCTATAGAATGGGAAAAGATCTTCACTAACCCCACATCAGACAGAGTTCTCATCTCCAAAATACACAAAGAACTCAAGAAATTGGTCATCAAAAGAGCAAATAATCCAATAAAAAAAAATGGACCTAAACAGAGAACTCTCAACAGATGAATCTAAAATGGCTGAAAGTCACTTAAGGAAATGCTTGACATCTTTAGCCATCAGAAAAATGCAAACCAAAACAACTCTGAGATTCCATCTTACACCTGTAAGAATGGCCAAGATAAAAAACACTGTTGACAACATATTCTGGAGAGAATGTGGGGTAAAGGGACCACTCCTGCATTGCTGGTGGGACTGCAAGATGGTATAGCGACTTTGGATATCAGTGTGGTGATTTCTTAGAAAATTAGGAAACAACCTTCCTCAAGACCCAGTAATACCACTTTTGAGTATATTTTCAAAGGATGCTCAATCGTGCCACAAGGGCATGTGCTCAACTATGTTCACAACAGCATTGTTTGTCATTGCCAGAACCTAGAAACAACTTAAATACCCCTCGACCGAAGAATGGATAAGGAAACTGTGGTACATTTACACAATGGAGTACTTACTATGCAGCAGAAAAAAACAATGACATCTTGAATTTTGAAGGCAAATGGATGGAAGTAGAAAACATCATTTTGAGTGAGGTAGGTAACCCAGACCCAGAAAGACAATTATCACATGTACTCACTCATAGGTGGTTTTTAAACATAAAGCAAAGAAAACCAGCCCACAAATCACAATTTCAGAGAACCTAGACAACAATGAGGACACCAAGAGAGACTAAGAAAGATCTAATCTACGTGGAAAGTAGAAAAAGACAAGATAGCCTGAGTAAATTGGGAGCATGGGGACCTTGGGAAAGGGTTGAAGGGGAGGGGAGAGGCAGCGATGGGAGCAGGGAAAAATGTAGAGCTCAATAAAAATAAATAAAAATAAAATAAAATAAGCTGTGGATCACTTAACCTCAATGGAATTCCCAGGAGAATCACTTAGTAACAGTCTTAGCCAAAGAGCACAAATTCACCCCCGGAGGTGCTTTCTAGCCAACTGCAGACCTGGGTGTCCCCTGGGCTTTCAGGCCATTGCTTGTCTGCCCCATTGGCCACCTTAGCATAGTTACCCTTCTTAATGGCTAGACCTGAGCTGCCTTGTTAAGGTGGTGCTCTTAGCAGTATCTTAGATGTGTGTGTGTGTGTGTGTGAGAGAGAGAGAGAGAGAGAGAGAGAGAGAGAGAGAGAGAGAGAGAGAGAGAGAGAGAGAGAGAGAGAGAGAGAGAGAGAGAGAGAGAGAGAGAGAGAGAGAGAGCGCACTGTGCAGTTAGGAGCTTGATATTTTAAGGTTTCCCTTTTCTTTGTAGTTAAACCTAAAGGGGCCATTTATGCTGTCAAAGTTCAGAAAGGCTTAGCTGGGTTGAGCGCACACCTTTATGCAGAAACGATCTTGAATAGAAATGGCAGTGTCAGCCCCTGAGATCGGACAGTTCTGCGCAGTCTCTTAGCTTTCCTGCGGCACTCAGAGACTCGCCAAACACATTAGGAAGATGGAAGGCATCTGCACAGGAGGAGACAAGCATGGTATTGCTGTTCCTCTCCCTTCCCCTCTCCTTCTCCCTCCCCCGATGCTTTCCTCTGCTGCTGCTTTCCCCAGTGACCTCCATTCTAGCCTTTTCTGACAGGCGCTTTCCCGCCTCCTAGTCCTCTTGTCTGCAGTTGGTCTCCTAGGTCAGCAGTAGCTTCCTCTCCGGAACAGAAACTCCTTCTGTTATGTAAGAAGCTTTGATTTGCTCCTCAGGATAATTTCTCTTCCTCTTTGAAAGAAAATTAAATATGAGTTGGGGTGAAGAAAGAATTCTGGGCAACTCTTCAGCACCAGACTCAAATCAGCAACCCCATGCAGCCCTCCAGAGTAGCTAGGTTTTAGCTTCTGGCTTCACATATGCAAGACTGAGATGCAATCTGCAGGTTCAGGTAGGCTAGTAGGAGAACGTCATGCATGGATCAGGGGTGGGAAGGATGAGGACATCGGTGAGACTTAGGTGAATTCCAAACAGACAAGGTGCAGTAAGTAGTCGTACGTGGAACTATCCGTGTGCCTGCTCCTTGTAGCTCCGAGGTTTGTGGCGGTACAGAGCAGGGCCCCAGTTTTTCCAGTTGACAGACTTTTGTCCATTGCCTTCGCTGTTACATCTGCTCTAATGCAAGCTGTGGCTGTGAAAATCCCTTGTTGGTCCCTAGTCAGGCCAGTGCTCTGAGTAGAGAGCTGCCTGCGGGCTGTTCTCCCGAGTCCTCCAACCGCCCATTCGCTCGCTCATCAGTACATTTTTAAATTTAGAGATAATACATTTTGAGCAACTTTGAGCCATTTACAGAACTAGATACTTTTGTGTGTCCCCTTCTGAAAATGTTCTTCCAGGCAGGGCCTTCTGGGAAAAGAGCTGCTCAAACTGTACCTAGCTCGGTAATCCCGTGAATTTCACAGCGCTTTCACCAGTCACGTCTGATTCAGACAGAGCAGTTTCAGCGTGGCACGCCTGAAAACGTCCTTGTAGGATTTCCACTCCGGCCTTTGTGTCTCAGGGAGAAGTTTTCCCATCCTTAAGTGATCTCTAGAGCTGCCGCGGCTCCGCTCTAGTGACCTGAACAAGTCAATCATTTTTTTTAATTACTGATTTTTAAGTACCGTGAAAGTGACTGAGAAAGAGGGACTGACACTTCCACGTGTGTTGGGCATAAGAAGAGGTGCCACCAAGTTCTTCCTCACATTTCCAAGGAACTGTTGAGGGCCATGAGGAACCGCAGCACTGTCCTGGAGTTTATCCTCCTCGGGCTGTCCTGCGAGGCCCAGACCCAGGTTCCACTCTTCGTGCTCTTCCTGGTGATCTATCTTCTGACCCTCATGGGGAACCTGATGCTGCTGCTGGTAGTCAAGATGGATGCCCACCTCCACACCCCCATGTACTTCTTCCTGGGACAACTGTCCTTGCTGGACCTCTGCCACTCATCCGTCACAGTGCCTAAGCTGTTGGAGAACCTCCTGTCTGTGAAGAAGAGCATCTCAGTGGAGGGCTGCCTGGCTCAGGTCTTCTTCGTGTTTGCCACGGGAGGTACAGAGTCCTGCCTACTGGCGGTGATGGCCTATGACCGCTTTGTGGCCATCAGCTCACCTCTGCTCTATGGTCAAGTGATGAACAGACAGCTCTGTGCAGGGCTCGTGTGGGGCTCTTGGGGCCTGGCTTTTCTGGATGCTCTCATCAATATCCTTGTTGCTCTGAATCTGGATTTCTGTGAGGCTCAGGATATCCACCACTTCATCTGTGAGCTGCCCTCTCTCTACCCTTTGTCTTGCTCGGATGTGTCTGCAAGCGTCACCACCCTCCTCTGCTCCAGCTTCATCCACTTCTTTGGAAACTTCCTCCTGATTGTCTTCTCATACATCCGCATTCTGCTCACCATCCTGGGCATCAGCTCCACCTCCGGGAGAAGCAAGGCCTTTTCTACCTGTTCGTCCCACCTCATGGCCGTGAGCTTCTTCTACGGCTCGGGATTACTCCGCTATCTCATGCCAAATCCAGGATCCATTCAAGAGCTGATCTTCTCTTTGCAGTACAGTGTCATTACCCCCATGCTGAACCCCCTCATCTACAGCCTGAAGAACAAGGAGGTGAAGGCAGCTGTGAGGAGAATGCTAAGAAAATATCTGTGGCAATTCAGATAATGGGTTGAAAACCAGAATGATGTAGAGGTGAATAGAACTCTGTTAAACAGGGCCAGGATGCTGAGGGTGCTGGAGAGCTGCGTCTCTCCAAATCCTTATCTCTTTTCTTAAAGGCACTTCAAAAGGTGGAGTTACTTTCTTGGGATGATACCAGTTTGGTCAAACGCAGAGGATAAGATAAACTTGTTGTCTAACAATTTCTCTCGTATTTAGTCACTAAACACAGCCTGGTAGAGACTGTTGCTTCTTTCTCAGTCTGTTGTCATCATTCTTCCTGAAACTAAACTCTACTCATTCAGAGTGGCTTCAGAGAGATCATCCACCATGGTGTCTCAGCGTCTTTCCTCAACCTTGGTTGGCATTCATTCCTTTGGTCTGGTAGGTAGTAGAGAAAAGAGCACAGGGTCAATGGTAGATCACTCTGTCTCTGAGGAGTTTGAAACTGAGGAGAGATTCTAAAACACAGTCATCTTTCACCTGGAGCCAATGTGTGCAAGAGCCCCTGCTAGAAGATCACTGGAGTTATTCTTTAAAGGCCAGGTATACAGACATGAATCTCACATTCTGTCATTGTGTTAAACCATTTAATACACCATCCCGTTTGATACACATTTGAACTATCACAACAAAAGCATTGAGTAAATATTTCAGTTATCCGTACTCCGAAGAATGAAAATTGTCTCAGAGAGGTAAGTGGTGAGGGTTGGAATTTTGAGCCAAATGGACCAAAACCTGTTTCACTACCATATTGATAATGAATCCTTCTGTGATGCTAAACTCAATGAATTGTAATCTTAATGTTTATTACTGTTTTGTTTTAACTAGGGATTAGATTTTGTCATTTTCTTTCTTTTTTTTAATTGATTTTTTACTTTAATAAATTGCTTCTTTGGTTTTTTCTTTTTTTAAATTAATTTATTTATTTATTAAAGATTTCTGTCTCTTCCCCACCGCCGCCTCCCCTTTCCCTCCCCCTCCCCCAATCAAGTCCCCCTCCCTCGTCAGCCCAAAAAGCAATCAGGGTTCTCTGCCCTGTGGGAAGTCCAAGGACCACCCACCTCCATCCAGGTCTAGTAAGGTGAGCATCCACGAAACTGCCTAGGCTCCCACGAAACCAATAGGTCCAGTAGAATCAAAAACCCGTTGCCATTGTTCTTGAGGTCTCAGTAGTCCTCCTTGTCCGCTATGTTCAGCGAGACCAGTTTTGACCCAGGCTTTTTCAGACCCAGGCCAGCTGGCCTTGGTGAGTTCCCGATAGAACATCCCCATTGTCTCAGTGTGTGGGTGCACCCCTCGCGGTCCTGAGTTCCTTGCTCGTGCTCTCTCTCCTTCTGCTCCTGATTTGGACCTTGAGATTTCTGTCCGGTGCTCCAATGTGGGTCTCTGTCTCTGTCTCCTTTCACCGCCTGATGATGGTTAATATTCAGGAGGATGCCTATATGTTTTTCTTTGGGTTCTCCTTCTTATTTAGCTTCTCTAGGATCACTAATTATAGGCTCAATGTCCTATAATTAGGGATTAGATTTTGTCATTTAAAAAAAAAAACCTAAAAGATACAAGGGTACCACTACAAAATAGACACATAGACATCTAAAGACAGCTGGGACATCCGACGTTGCTTATTGTACCTAGCCATGTCTATAGACTACAGATAACATGCCTACTTCAGACTATTTGCTCAATGGTCAAACAACACTATCCATGAGAAGACTGATGATAAGAAATTATTCACACTGTGAGACAGACACCTCTGTCACTCAGTCCACATGGTGACACGGTGAGACTGTCAATGACCCGGTAGGTGATGGGCAGAATCTGTGGCACATACCCAGAAGACAGTGACAGACTTTCTGGAAAGACGCTTTTGACTGTGAAAGTAATTACAGGATTAACTGTAAGAGTTTCGCGAGGTGAATAGATTAAATTATTATGATGAAAAATTTTTTCTTTCTGAAATTGCTTTTTTCTTTTTGACTTAATTACAAGTTTTCGGTTTCATGTTGTATCCCTCAGCAGCAATGAACAAAAATTCCAGCAGACAAAAGAACACACATACACAAACACACAAAGAGAAGGGAGGTGAGGGAGATGTAGGAGGAGAAGGAGGGAGGGAGAGAGAGACAACAACAAAAAACAGCTCCCCCAGGACACTTTCTTGTGTTTTTTACTACCATTTAAAGAATACTAAAATGGTAAATGAAGACCTAATTACTGGCTGTGGAGAGAGGGAGACTCAGTCTTCTCCAGGGACGAGCTCTCTCTCATGAGTATCTGATATCAAGTGGTCAGTCATAAAGACATACACATATGAGTCACACAGCACTGAATGAACTGAGCAGGTGGTGTTTACATATTAATCTGTGTAACAATAGTATTTAAAGAGAAGAGGCCACAATTGGAGAGGGAATTGTGGATGTGAGAGGAGTTGGCGGGAGGAGAGGTGGAAGCCATGTGCACATAGGCGAAGCTTAAGACATGTCTTACCCTGTTTATTGCCCAATACATACATTTTAAGTGTGAAAGCTATGGGTAGAGAAGCTGAGAGTATATTTGTGGTAGATTCTCAGCACATGTACCCTTCCGAATCATAACTATACGAATATGTCTGCTGTGCAAATGTCAGTCCATGGTCAGCCTCGTTCCAGCCCATGAGATCACCACAGTTACAGCCAGGACGGTCCTCAGGGCATTTGCATTTGATCTTGGTGGTGAGCACACCTGGCCTTTGTTGGCTGCTGCTGCAAGTGTCAGCTCACTTACCGCTTGATTGTTTCCAGTACATAGGCTGCTATGCCATATTGCACATT
>NW_026068329.1:105574-118320 GCF_014885135.2 Alexandromys fortis
ATTATTTGTAATAGCCAGAACCTGGAAACAACCTAGATGCCCTTCAATGGAAGAATAGATGAAGAAAGTATGGAATATATACATATTAAAGTACTACTCAGCAGTAAAAAACAATGACTTCTTAAATTTTGCATGCAAATAGATGGAAATAAAAAACACTATCCTGAGTGAGGTAAGCCAGACCCAAAAAGAGGAACATGGGATGTACTCACTCATAATTGGTTTCTAGCCATAAATAAAGGACATTGAGCCTATAATTAGTGATCCTAGAGATGCACATTCATTTTTTAATATATGTTGTTGAACTGTATTCCTAGATCTAGTGTCATAGATACTATCAAAATTTTAAAGCACATTTAATTATTTCATCTTGAAGGAGAGAATTTTTATATAATTTTATATATCTCATTTTTAAGTTAATTTAGTAGCCAGATCCCTGAGGATTTAAGAAAGGGCCTGGCCTTTGCACAGAGCCTTGTGGGATATTTGGAACCCTCAAGCCACCTGAGGTGTTCAAGATTAGTGGGCAACCTTGTATGCTGTGTTATCCTCCTGACTTTTCTTTATTCTCCAACACAGGAAGCTGCCCCTGTTTCAGCGTTATAGATAATGGCTTTACTTAGTTTTTGAAAGAACACCTTATCAGAAGAATTCTGGGAGGAGACTTCATCAAATGTTTTTTGCTTCTATTGAGATCAATGATTATTTGTCTTTCTTCTGGTTTACAGAGGAGATAGACAAGAAGTATGTGCTCATGAGAAATAAATTCACTGAAATGTTCTTTACTTATAAACAATAAATTATACAGTATGATTCTGTTGTTGCATTTATTACATTTACCCTCCTTAGAGTATTAAAAACTTTATTGTTTCCTGTTAATTGTTCTTCAGTTAGCACACATGTTTCATCATGGCATTTCATTATACTTTGTTCTTAATTGTTCCCTTCCACCACTATCCTCCCGACCCCTTGCTTCCTGATCCCTGTTCCCTTTCCCAACAGCTTCCCGTTGCTTTCTTTTTCTTTAAAAAATTCTTACATTCATTTTTCTTTTGTCTTTTTTATTAGATTTTTTTAAAAAAATACCAATCCAAATTCCTACTCCCTCCCCTCCTCCCATTCCCTCTGCACATCCCCCCCTCTACTCCTCAGAGAGGGTAAGGCACTTCGCTTTGTGGAAAGTCCAAGACCCTCCCCAATAGATCTAGGCTGAGCAAAGTATACATCCAAAGAGAATAGGATCCCAGAAAGCCAGTACATGCAGTAGGGATAAATCCCAGTGCCACTGCCAGTGGCCCCCCAGTCTGCCTAGCCATACAACTGTCAACCACATTCAGAGGGACTAGTTTGGTCCTATGCTTGTTCCTTCCCAGTCCAGCTGGAGTTGGTGAGCTCCCGTTAGGTCAGGTAGACTGTTTCAGTGGATGAACCCTTCATGGTCTTGACCTATTTGTTCATATTCTCATTCCTCCCATACTTCAGCTGGACCTTGGGAGCTCAGTCCAGTGCTCTGATGTGGGTCTCTGCCTCTGTTTCCATCAGTTGCTAGATGAAGGGTCTATGGTGATATTTAAGATAATCATCAGTCTGACTGCAGGGCAAGGCCAGTTCGGGCACCCTCTCCTCTATTGCTTAGGGTCTTAGCTGGGGTCATCCCTGTGGATTCCTGGGATTTTTTTCTAAAGCCAGGTTTCTTGCTAACCCCATAATGGCTCCTTCAATCAAGATATCTCTTTCCTTGCTCTCATCTCTGTCCTTCCTCCACCTCTACTATCCCATTCTCCCAAGTTCTCTCAACCCTCCCCAAAGGTAGTGAGTTATTTCAATTGACTGTTTGCAGTCAGTCATTAATCACAATTGTCTGCAAATTGTTCACATTCATTTTCTTACTTGATTTGTGTGCACACATGGAGAGCAGAGGGCCACTTGCAAGAGTTCCTTCTCTTCTTCCACCAGACTCAAGTTGTTGGGTGTGCCAGCAGGAGACTTCACTGGCTGAGCTGTCTCCTCAATCCCTCCCTCCTGTCTTCAGGTCCCACGATTCTCTTGCCCTCTCTTTTTTCACTTTCTCCTCTTCCTTTAACATCCCCTCCCCCCATTTTATGGCTCCTCTTCTAGTTTTTTATCCTTCACAACCACGCCCACCAAACAACCATCCACACATTTAAATTCAGGTTCTATATGTGTGAGAACGCATTACTTTCTTGGTGGGTTTATTACTGGGATACAGGAAAGCTACTGATTTTTTTTCTTTTTGTGGTGATTCTATGGCTTGTGACTTTACTAAAAATGTTTATCAGAGCTAAGAGTTTTCTGGTGAAACAAATAATCCAAACACAAGTCTGGCTTATTTTCTTCACCATAACCTTCCAGTTCCACCCATCTTCCCATGTACGTAGCAACTTCATTTGTTTGTAGATGAATAAGCTTTCTTTGTGCTCAGGCACACTCCTCCTCCATCCACGCACCTCGTGAAGGATAGCTTGATTGGTGCCTTTTCTTAGCTATTGGGACCAGAACAACAATAAACCTGTGCAAATATCTCTGGGATAGGTTATAGAGTAATTTGACTAAATACCAGGAATGGTATAGCTGGGTCATATAGTAATTCTACTTTTAGCGTTTTGACTTCCATAGTGGCCGCACAAGTTACATCCCACCAGAATGTATAGGACTCCTCTTTACTCACATCCTGCCAGCATTTGTTCTTTACTTTTTAAAGATTCATTTTTGTGGTGTGAGTGTGTGTGTGTTTGTGCGTGTGTGTGTGTGTGCGTGCGCACTTGTGTGTGTGTGTGTGTGTGCTGTTTGTGGAAGAGGGCATCAGATACCCTGGAGCCAGGCTTACAGATGTTGTGAGTGGACAGATGTAGATGCTGGGAACTGAACTTGGGTCTTCTGCAAGTGCAGCAAGCACTCTCTTTTGCCCTTGTCATATATTTTCTTGATATCAACCATTCTGACTGGGGTGAGAAATGATGTCAATGAAGTTTTAATTGGGATTTCCCTGATGGCTGAGGTTTTTTTTTAAATATTTATTTATTTATTATGTATACAATATTCTGTCTGTGTGTATGGCCAGAAGAGGGCATCAGACCCCATTACAAATGGTTGTGAGCCACCATGTGGTTGCTGGGAATTGAACTCAGGACCTCTGGAAGAGCAGGCAATGCTCTTAGCCTCTGAGCCATCTCTCCAGCCCCGATGGCTGAGTTTGTTGTATATTATTTCAAATATCAGTTGGTTGTTCATTTTCTTTGAGAACTATTTAGCACACTTATGATTAGAATATTTGTTTTCTAGAGTTTATTTCTGTACTTTATAGATGCTAGATATTTGCCTGCTTCCAAATGAATAGTTAGCATACTTTCCTAGTCTGTAGGCTGTTTCTTCCCCCTGACAATTGTTTATTCTACTATGCAGAAGCTTTATAATTTCATGCAATTCCATTTATCAAACCTTCGGATTATTTTAAGGGTTGTTGGAGCCATTATCAGAATGTCTTTATGCTTACATTTTGAATTGTTTTGTTGATTTTTTCCCAACAATTTCAAAACTTCAGGTCTGATATTCAAGTCTTTGATTGATATTGAATTGGTTTGTGTGTGTGTGTGTATGTGTGTGTGTGTGTGTGTGTGTGTGTGTGTGTAGGATGAGATATATGGATCTAGTTTTATTCTTTAGTGTGCTAATAACTAATTTCCCCATGCCACTTGCTAAAGACTTTCTTATAATGTATACTGTTGACATATTTATCAAAAATTAGGTGACTGTAGCTATTTTTGAGACTTCTACTCTGTAAATTCATCTACATGTCTGTTTGGGCCCATACCATGTTTTAAAAAAAATATTAAAAATAATTTTAAAAATAGGTGGCATAATTTGAGATCAGATGATTTGATATCTTTACCATTACCTTATCTGTTTAAGTTTTCTCTGGATATTTGGGGTCTTTACACTCCCATAAGGATTTTAGAATTATTTTCTCTAGTTCTATAAGGAAATTTCATTAGAATCTTAATGTGGATTGCTTTGAAATTTTGGACTGCTTTCAGTAATATTTTTAGTAATGCTTTCAGCCATTCCCACAATCCATGGGCATGAAAGACTTCCTTCCACCTTTTAGTGCCTTCAATTTTTTTTCTTTAGTGTCTTATAACTTTCCTTGTAGATGTCATTTAATTTTTTGATTAGACTTATTCCAAAGTGTTTTTATTTTTTTTTATGATGAAACATGAGCTTCCCTTTATTAAGTTGGCATTAACTGAACAATGAAGTCATAAAATACAGTATGCACACACAAATCCATTAAATATATATTATATATATATTTTTCTGATAGAGTATCAAGATACATATGCAGTACACAATAATTTATATTATATCTTCTGATTTAATAAACATTTTCAACCATATACTAATAAAGAAAAATTGATATTATTGTACTATTGTATTAGTAGCAATGGTTTAACATTATTTTTCATCATTTGTATTTTGACCATTTTCCAATAATGAGAATTTCTTTTATTTGAAAAATTAATATAAGTGTTTTTATTTTTATTCATTCTTTGGGAACTGAACACAGTATTTTGTTTGAAATAGGGTCCCTCTAGGTAGCTCAGTTGTCCTGAAATTCCCTATGCAGACCAGGCTGTCTTTGAGCTCACATAGATGCCTGCCTCCGCCTCCTGAGTGCTGATACTAAGGGTGTGCACCACACACAGTTCACAAAGAAATGATTTGTCATGATCATTGTCATTCCTCAACTCCTCCCAGAACCTCCACCATTCCATCAACCCTTCTTAATCTTCTTTCTCTCTTTTAGGAAGAAAAGAAAACAAAAAGTCATTAAAACACAGAATCTGATTTGTTTTGTCCAACTACTCCTGAGCATGGGACTGCCTTAGAGTATGGTTGATACAGCCAATGTCACTCCATTAAAAAAATCAGAAGTCAATCAGTGGTGGCACACACCTTTAATAAGCACTCAGGGAGGCAGGGGCAGGCAGATCTCTGTGAGTGTGAGGCCAGTCTGGTCTACAGAGCAAGTTCCAGGACAGTCAAGGCTACATTTGAGTCTAGCTTCTTGGCTAGGGTGGGACCTTGTGCCTGCTTCCTCTCCTTGTTGCAGGGATTTTGTCTGAACAGGTGTTACACATATGTTTATCATCTCTGTGAGTTTATATGTGCGCGTGCCCTGCTGTGTCAGGAAAATGTTTTGTTCTAGCTAAATTTATATTACTATGACACAGTCTAGGGCCATTTAAGCAAAGTGAATCTCGATTGAGAAAATACCTTTGATATTGTGGGTGAGTCCAAACCACAGCAGGTGATAATCCATGATGGGTGGTAGACAAGAGACAAACACACCATACAGACAGAATTTAATACAGACAGAGTTTAATACAGACAAAGTTTAAGTGGAGAGTTTGTTAAGAGAAGGGGGAAGGGGAGGGAAGACATCAGCCTCTGGAGACAGGGATGGCAGGAGAAAGAGAGAGCACGTGTGCGCAGGAGGGGGAGAGAGAGAGAGAGAGAGAGAGAGAGACAGAGACAGAGACAGAGACAGAGAGACAGAGAGAACAGCATCAGCCCAGATAAGAAAGGTTCATTATAATTTTTCTCTTATTGCTGTAGCTCAAACTTCCATTTGAACAATGGAGATAGTTGACTGTTGCTAGGTCCTAACAGCTCCCTGGTGGGGGAGTGAGAAAGCACAGCGTCAACAGCATAGACACCAGGAGTCAGGTAATAGGCAAGCAGAAGACTCATTTATTCAACAAGGGGGAGAGCCTTATATACCCTCCCCCCAGCACCAAGGCTGCCTTCAGATCCATTGACATTGCATGGTCCCCTCATTGGCTAGGCACAATCAGGATTCTGACAGCACCTGATACTAGTCCCTCAGGCAGCATCATGTGGTTGCCCCCATTGGCTAGGCATGATCAGGACCTCTGACAATGCCCGTTGCAAGCGCCTCAGGCAGACTCCAGGTTGGCTCATCTCTTAGACTTGAAGGCCTTATCTTCCTACATATCCACCTTATTTTATTTATTAAATGGATGCTCAGTGGGAGCCAGAGTTCCTTGTTCAGGAGGGCTCAGCAACTGGACTGTGATTGTCTTAGGCTAACCTGCCAATCAAGCTCTTACCTGTCATGGACTACCATCCCTCAAAGAGCATTCATTCCTGGAGAGCTGCCAGGGTGGGGGGACTAGGCAATAGTCTTTTGAACTTCAGATAATCAGGTGTGCATAACCTCCTGTGGAAGGCTGTGAAAGGGATCCTTAAGAGCCATTAGCACCTGAAGAGTCACCTCAGTTGCTACCCACTACTGTCAAATATGCTGCAGGAGACATTTTAAAAAAATAAGGATTAACAATACCACTCCACCAATTAAGGCATATGTGAGTATCCAGGAGGGATCAAATAGCCTTTTTATATTATGCCAAACTTTTTCAAAAAATGAAGAGTCAAAGGCCATAACTTCTACCCTTATCTGATCTAATTGAAAAAATTTTGTGTGTTAGCCATAATAAATAATATAGAAACTTATTTGACCATGAGTCCTTAATATATTTAGTCAGCTCATGGCATGCTTAGCCAACAGTCCTCATCTCAAAAGACATTATATAAGATAAGGAAAAGCGAGGGTCCCAACTGAGTCTCATCAATGTATTTAAAGTGCCATTTTTTTCCTCTAAGAATAAATCAAATTGTTTGGGGGACAATGAGAACAAGAGAGGGGAGTATATACATTACCCATCCTGGGTTATTCTCTCCTTGGTGGAAGCAGGCTGATCCACGGTTGGGCACACATCTCTTACTAGATAGTGCTCAGGGGCAGTCACACCGCAGATGGCCTGGTTTGCAGCATTGCCAGCAAGATACTTGGGGGTCCTTGGATGTGTCATTGGCATGCTGCCTGTCCACAAGGAGGGCATCTGGGGAAACACTGAGGGCAGCAATGGGACTGTTACTGGATCAAGGTCTCTTGTGGCCAGTACCCACTTGTGAATGTCCTCATTGTGGACCACTGTGACCACATTGCAGGTGGGGTCATTAAGCCCTTCCCAAACCAATTGTTTGATTGATGTTTCTCCAGTGGGGCCCGGGTCTACTCTCTGCTCCACTACCTCATTGACATGTGCAAGCATATCAATAAAAAGGTCCTCTGACTGTTGAGTAAGACTGTGGAAGTAAGATGAAGGGTCCCTTGGGGTGCATGCCTTAAGAGCTTTGAAGGCCAGGTCTGTCGGTAGTAGGCTTGCTGGCCAATGAGTGCATGACGGATGGGATGGACAAAGTTACTCCATACAGTGAGCATGTCAAGGGTCACTGGAATATTAATGAAAAGGTTCATTTATACTTGAGCTTCTGCCTGATCATTGCAAGCCATTTTTCAGCTAAGAAAGGCTGCCGGCTCCGGCATAGCTTTGAGAAAACTATACCAATTAAATTAAGTCTGTAGTTGCATTGCCCATTGAGTGAGGAGTTGTTTGAAGTAAGATGGATCTGGGCCCGACTGATTAGCTGCCCTCGGATAAGGGAGAGTTTAGCGTTGGGGGTGGGAATTCAGGGCTGGTTAATGACATTTTGTCCCAGGTTGACTAGAAAGGCTTCTGCCAGCCTTTGAGGTCTGAGATGGGGGGTGGGATGGTGACTGGGGGTCATACCACAGGGGCAGGTGGACATTGAGGCGCTTCACTCCAGGAGAACTGCAGTGGAAGTGTAGCCTCCCACAGCAGGAGTAGAGCTGTCAAGGGAGCAGCACGTGGGGTCTTAACTGTGGCCATGCTGTCCTTAGCATGTGTCATGGGGGTCGAACTGTCTGTCTCCTCATCTTTGCATGTCATAGAGAGAACAGACATGGAAGGGTAGAGGTGAGGAGAGGTTGCCAGTTTTGTAGAGGGAGATAGAGGTGGAAAATTATGTTGGACCTTTATGTTTTATGCTTAGTGGGGGGCTTCTGTGGTTTGTTAGGTCATGGCCGTATGCCCACACAGTGTCTTTAGTTGAGGGACAGTGTTTGGGAGCTGAGTCTTGGTTCTACCTCCGGAGGGGGCAGTCCTTCGAGTAAACTCAAACAGAAAAAAATGTGCCTTCCTGACTGGACAGGCAAACATGACAGACAACACAAAAGAAGGAGAGAAAGGGGGTTCCCAATGATTACCTCCCAAAGCGACCAAAAGCATACAACATTGATGGCCCTTCTCACTGAAACCATCTTGGGGGTGCTGTCCAGTGCTGTGAGTGAGGAGAGAGAGATGATGAGGACCTGCTCAGGCACCAGATGCTGCTGGGTTCTAACAGCTCCCTCAGGGGGAGAGTGAGAAGGCAAGGCATCAATAGCATAGACACAAGGCAAAGGGCAGACTCATTTGTTCAGCAATGGGGAGAGCCTTAGATACCCTCCTCCCAGCACCCAGTCTGTGTTCAGATCTGTTGACATTACAGGGTTACCCCTCATTAGCTAGGCACAGTCAGGACCTCTGACGATGCCTGTTGCTAGGCCCTCAGGCAGGCACCAGGCGGTTCATCTCTCAGTCTTGTAGGCCTAATCTTCCTACAGTAGGCACCATATCTCATTCCGGACTTTAGAAGAAATAATTTTAATTTCCTCCATTTAGTATAATGTTGAATATTAGTTTGTTATATATAGTAGTTATTATATTGGGATATTGTAGTTACTTCAAGACTTGGCATGAAGTGTAACTGGAGGTTTCTCTCCTGCCCACCAGTTCCTGAATAAATACTTACAGGCTTATATTAATTATAAAAGTTTGGCCAATAATTCGAGCTTATTATTTAAAAGCTCTTACTTTTAAACCCATTTCTATTACTTTATATTTACCATGAGTCTTGTGATTTGTTTACCTTACATCTTTCTTCTCCAGTGGCTGCTGGCATCTCCCTCAACTCTGTCTTCTTTCTCCCTGTATTCAGTTTTGCTTTCCCACATAGCTATATTCTGCCCTGCCATAGGCCAAAGTAGCTTTATTCATTAACCAATAAAAGAAACACATATACACAGGGCATTCCACATCAATGAAGAGATGTTGAATCATTTCAAAAACCTCTTTGGTGCCTATTAAGGAGATCATCTGATTTATGTCTTACCATTTATTTATATATTTATTGATTTACATATATTATATTAAATCAAATTTGCATCCTGGGGTGATCTTCTAAATTCTTGAATTTGGTTTAAGGATATTTTATAAAAACTTAGTCATCTATGTTTATTGGAGAATTTGTCAATAATTTTTTGTTATTTATTTGGCTTTTGTACCAGGGTTATACTGGCATTTTCATAGTGTTTCTTCTCTTTGTTTTGCAATAGAGTTTGAGAAGTGTTGCTGTTAGTACTTCCTTAAAGATAGTGTAGAATCCAGCAGTGACTCTGTCTGAGCTTCGCTTGTGTGGAGACTTTAACTGCTCTGTCCTATTGGTTATTATTATAGATCCATTTAATTTGATTGTATCATCTTCATATAATTTTGGTAGGTTATTTGTGTTTAAGACTTTTTTCTATTTCTTTTAGATGTTCCATTTATTTGAAATAAAAATTCTTATAAGATTCTCCAGATATCACTGGTATCTGCTGTAAAGTGCTAAAAGCATAAGTAACTTCTGTCAATATTTAACTTAGGAATTCTTATTTATGTTCATAATTGAGTTACTATAATTTTCATTCTTGTTTTTTCTTTTTTGTGATAGGGTTTCTCTTTGTAACAGCCCTGCTGTCCTGTATTTTTTTTTCTTTTTAGAGCAGACTGACCTCTGACTCACTGAGCTCTGACTGCCTCTGCCTCCCAACTGCTAGGATTAAAGGCATGAGCCACCATGTCCAGCCTGATCTTTTCTTTTAAATAGGCTATTAAAATTGTAATTTATCAAACATGAGGGAGTATTACACAGTCTTCATTTATGGATTATTTGTCCATCCTAATCAAGAGATGGTCCCATGATCTTTTTGATTACCTACTAGCCAATTTATCTTCATCATCATTGTAGCCAGTTAGAGGAAAAATATTCAGTGTTTTCCAAACTTGATTCTTATTCACACTGAGGCAGAGAAACACATGGAAGCAGGTATTTTAGAAGGAGCAAGTACATTCTATGCTGTTTTGGGTCCATATAAAATCTACTGCCATTCCCTCATATGTGGAAGCTAGGGGATGTAAGAAATCAAATAAGAAAGAAAGTTTGGTTAGTTGTAATCCGTGTATGCTGCATGTATGTGTGGAAATATTATACTGAACTCATTAACTGATTATAATTAATATACTTTCTCAAAAATCTATTATCTTAGAAAAAGAAATTATAATTTACATCATGTAAAAGTTTCTCATTCAAAACAAAAATCAATGGACACTAGAATATTCTTAAAGTTATGCAACCATTACTGCAAATTGGTCTGATTTTTATCACTCCTAAAGAAATTGTATACATATTGCCTTTATTCATGTGATGTTTAAAATTAATTTTAAATTAAAATATAAAATGCTATGTATCATGTGCAATCTGATGTTCTACAGCATATATACATTGAATAATGATCAAGTCTAGCTAATTAACATAGGCATGACTTCAAATGTAGTTAACATTTTTATGGTAAAATAGGGGCTAGGGTCCTACTTTAATATTTACTCTCTTTGTTTTTTAAGTAAGAATGCATCATCAGTCGGGGTTCTCTAGAGGAACAAAAGCTGACAGAATGAACATGTATCTGTGGAATATATGAGAGACTTGTCAGAGAGAGCAAGCAGGCAAAGAACAAAGCTCGAGTCCTTTATACGAGCTGCCACAGAAGGTGTGGCCCAGATTAAAGGTGGATCTTCCCACTTCAGTGATAAGAAACATGCTTCACAGGTGTCCCCAGCTGTAAGCACCAGGCCTCCCGATACTGTTGATGTTAATGAATCAGGACAGGTTGGAGGGAGCTCAGCAAGACTGAGACAAGTTTATTGCAAGCTATCAGACTTTTATACATTTATCAAAACAGAATATAATGGTGGTTTGCAAGCTAGACAGGGTCTATAAGATTAGTGCTTAACACCAATTGTTCAGCCAAGTTCTGCACTTTGCTGATGTCTATGGAACCTAGAGACATACATGTGGCCTGAGTGCTTCACTGCTTGAGGAAGTGCCATGGATTTTTAGTGCCCCAGGAGCCAAAGACTCAAACCTCAGAAACACCATGGCACATGCTTCTCAAGGCAGCTAGACCAGGCCAACTAACTGATTCATTGCACTCACTCACTCGGGTGTTAGTTAATTCCAGATGTAGTCAAGTTGTAATTGTCACTGAGACTAGTCATCACAGCTAGCTCATGCTGTAGTTGTGGTTGTCATGGAGACTAGTCATCACAGCTAGCTACAGCTCATGCTGTAGCAATAACTTATTCTTACTTACATGTAGTTATGTGTCCCATGACCAACATCTTCAATCTTCTTTATCCTCTAATCACCTTGCTTCTTGCAACTACATTTCTACTTCCTAAATCTCTTCTACATGTTGGATCTTGATTTTCTTAATGCCACAGATCAAAACCTTGGTGCATGCTAGATAAGAGCTCTACTACTGAGCTGCACTCCCAGCCCCTATGGTTTGGATCCTACATGTCTTCCAAGGCCCATGTACTAAACTCTTGTTCTCTAGAGTGGTGCTATTGGAGATGGTAAAATGGAGTCTGGTGAGAAGTCCTCTGATTGATCAGTAGGGTAGGCCTTTGAAGGAGATATGGGGTTCTAATCTGTCTTTTCTCTCTCTTTTTTCTTCTGGCTATGAGCTGACTGGATTTGCTCTACCACATGCTTCCAGCATGATATGCTTCCTCACAGCAGGCCCCAAACCACATAGGTCATATCATTAATGTACTGAAACATCTAAAACCTTACCTTCGTGATGTTATCTCAGGTATTCAACATGGTAATAGAGAGCTGGCTGAAAACATTTATGTTATCAGCTTTTTAGATATTTTATACCTTATTTTTCTGTGCCTAGTTTATCTCAACATGGTATTCTACAAGTTCATTGACTTTGTCCCACCAAAGTGACAGAATTTTCTTCTCTTTGAAGACCAGATTACATTCCTTAAATTTATTGGAGTGCTATTCCTAATAGGTAAGATATGAAATCAATCTGGATATTTAACAATGCATTAATTATCAGATGAAGAACATGTAAGATATATACATGCAAATGTGTACATTCACTTATCACAGAAGAACAAAGTAGGAAGTGGTTACCCAAAGCTTGAGTCAGGTGGGGAGATATTGCAAAAATGTATGTAATTACTGTTAGATAGGATGGTGGCAGGTGGAGGGAGCCAGAACAGACAAATACATAGATGTAGGAAGCAGATAAATTATTTTATTGAACTTTGGGGTGGGAAGGAGAAGGGGAAGAGGGGAGAAAAATGTATAATGATTGCCAATGGCTTATGGTGAAGGTGGAGATTATTGTAAAGCTCTATGAACCTATTAAAATCACTTGTACTTTTCAGGAAGATAGTTATGGATGTGAATTGTATTTTATTTTATTTTTTTGGTTATTTTTTTTAATTAATTTATTTATTTATTAAAGATTTCTGTCTCTTCCCCACCGCCGCCTCCCCTTTCCCTCCCCCTCCCCCAATCAAGTCCCCCTCCCTCGTCAGCCCAAAAAGCAATCAGGATTCTCTGCCTGGTGGGAAGTCCAAGGACCACCCACCTCCATCCAGGTCTAGTAAGGTGAGCAT
>NW_026068329.1:120695-121981 GCF_014885135.2 Alexandromys fortis
CTGCCAGGGGCCAAGATCCCTCTCACCCCTCAGACGGGTCTTCAGGAAAAGAACCAGGTTCCCTGTTTGCCCGGGACCTTGCCAACCAAAGGCCTACCTCTTTGATTTAATTGTCCTGGGGCGATCTGCTCTTGGTGTTGCACTGGTCCCTGTCGCCTGCGTTGTCTGCCACTGTGTCAGTACCCGCTGGTCCCGGCCGCTGCGCCAGCTACGTCGCCAGCCGTGCGCATCCGGTTCTGGCCGCCGCTGCCGCTGTGCGCATCCGGTTCCAGCTGCCGCTGCCGTGCGCGTCCGTGAATTGTATTTTAGTAATGTTGCTTTGTTAAAGATGGAGTGTTGTGTTTATCTAATTATTTTTATCAATAAAAACTTGGGAGGAGTCATATATCAGGGTAAGAACCTGAATGATCAGAGAAGTGGCAGATAAGTGACCAGTGACCTCCTATCATTTCTATTCTTCTACCCAAAAGGACTCATGTCCTGTCTAAGCCCCATCTTTCCTTACTACTTCCTGTCTATCTGTCTCAGTCCTCCCAAACCTCTTGGCTATTTTTTGCCAGCTAGTAGCTAGCTCTGCCCTATGATTCAAAGTAAACTTTATTGTCAGAATGTGATGAAATATTATACAACATCTCTCCCCCTTTGTCTAAATAAAAAAGTACAGTTTTAACTCTAACATAGTAAAACTATATTCAATAAGAACAATTACCAGTTAAGAATGCATTCATGATGTCCAGTTCATTTGCATTTGTCAAACTCAGAGACATACTCCATTATCTATCCTAGCTTGGTGAGTCCAAAGTTTTGTACCTAATTCACTTTCTATCCTAACTTGTATCACCAGTTCTAGGCTATCTTTTTTATGAATATCAACTTTAACACGTTACACCTCTTTTGTGCATTTCCCTCCTGAATTTGGTAACAAGAAAACCTACAACTAACGAGCTAGTCAACTCCTTCAGACCTGAGAAGATATATTATTACCTGAATAAACAGGAAATATAGAGCAAACAATTTCCAAAACTAAGAAATGACAAAAACAACTGGCTGTCTGGGTTCCTTTGTAGCATTGGGGCATTCATCTTTGGCCTACATGTGTAGAGTATCTGACAGATTTTTCTGTGAAGTGGAAATATTGAAGGATTGTCCAAACTTGTCTTGATAAAGTTTGACAGTCACTTTCTTTTTTTTCTCATACCAGTGCCTTTTATTTTTTTTTATATCCTTTTTTTATTTTATTGAGAATAAGAAAAAAAAGTTTCCGCCTCCTCCCAGCCTCCCTTTTC
>NW_026068329.1:123316-133104 GCF_014885135.2 Alexandromys fortis
TTAATTAGCATTTTAGAGTCTAGTTTCTTGAGTTCTCTATATATTTTGGAGATCAGACCTTTGTCTGTTGCGGGGTTGGTGAAGATCTTCTCCCAGTCAGTAGGTTGCCTTTTTGTCTTAGTGACAGTGTCCTTTGCTTTACAGAAGCTTCTCAGCTTTAGTAGGTCCCATTTATTCAATGTTGCCCTTAGTATCTGAGCCTCTGTAGAAGATTGAAATTAGACCCATATCTATCACCTTGCACAAAACTCAAGTCCAAATGGATCAAAGACCTCAATATCAGTCCGAACACTCTGAACCTGATAGAAGAGAAAGTGGGAAGTACCCTACAACAAATGGGCACAGGAGATCGCTTCTTAAGTATAACCCCAGCAGCGCAGACACTAAGGGCAACATTGACAGTCACTTTCTTTTGTATCTTGCTTGTTCAATTAGGACAGCATACTGCCAGCAGTTGAATCAATGGCAGTTTCTTTCCCAGTGGCTAACTTTTGCCACAAAGAAAGCAAACTCCATATGGAGTTCCTTTGATCCTCATCATCTTCTCTGAAGTAGATTAGTACTGCCAGGAGCAGACATGTCTTTTCATAAAAAGCTTTACATTATTAAAATATCTTAAATGCTATATTCTATAGCTCTCTGAAGTGTTTGAGAACTACCTGTATATCTAAAATACATCTCTGTTGGACCTTAAAAACATACCTAACATGACTACAAGTTTGATTGCAATAGGTGACTATCAACATGCATTTCTTTATTATTCTAAATTGTTTGTAGCAATAACTAGACAAAAGGAGGAGTGTTGTGGAATAATCCTTTTGTTCACTGTTAATATGTAGTACTTTCATTGGTTAATAAAGTTCTGACTGCCTGATGGCCAGGCAGGAATTTTGAGGTAGAGAGAATGCTGGGAAAAAGAAGGGCAGAGTCTTGGGGGTTTTGAAGAGATGCAGATGAAACAGGTGATGAACTTGCTAAACCTATTGAGGTGTATGTGGGGCGCCAGCTGCCTAAACCTCTCAGGATTCAGAAGGAATAAGTGAAAACTGACTAAAAGGGACCTGAAGGTAAATAAAATAAATCAGCTCATATAAATCTTCTCATTATGTTCTATTCATTCTTCTGATGTTTTCCCCAATGCTCTCTCTAATGCTCTTTCAACATCTCCCAGTGATCTCTCTCAGTCTCACAAGATTTCTGTTTTATATATCCACATGGACATGATTAAGAATTCTTTGGCAAAAAGCAATAATACCAAGCATGCATTTCTTAGGGCCAACAAGACAGATAAGACTGACAAAGCTTAACTAAGACAGATGCCATCCAAAGCCATCAAAATTAATTGGCAAAATAAGTATATATTAAAAAATAATTCCTATAGGCTGAATATAGATGAATGAGAGAATGCAAAGCCCTTGGCACCACAGAGCAAGATTCATGCCCTGCTGCCAGTTTTTCCCCTAAGAAATGCGAAGAAACAAAGGCTGAGAGCATCTCCCTGTAGACACAATTATCGTCAGAACAATAGAAGCAAAAAGACAATGGAAGGGGAACTTTACATTGCTGCAACAAACAGCTAAAAAGTGACCCAGTGAAAATAATCATAGAAGTAAAGGAGAACTCAGACCTCAGCAAACAGTACATCAGAAAACCTATTGCTGTAAGACCAACTTGACCAAGATGATCAACCAAAGCTTAGCTGGAATGTGATATAAGCTCGTATCTAGAACATGTGTAAATAAGTGAAGAATACAAAGAAGGAGGAAATGAATGTAAAGGAAGCTTTTGGACACTTTGCATCTCAAACTCTGATTAATTAAGGGAAATATATAAGTATAAACTTTATGTGTAAAGACAACATGTGACAGAAATGGCATGTGAGGACAGGGAGGAAGAACTGTACCACATATAGGAAAACAAAATTAAGGTTTTATACCACTCAGATGATATACTTGTCAAAATTACATCAAATTATTTTTTTTTATTTATTTATTTATTTATTTATTTATTTATTTATTTATTTATTTGGTTTTTCGAGATAGGGTTTTTCTGTGTTTTTGGAGCCTGTCCTGGAGCTAGCTCTTGTAGACCAGACTGGTCTCGAACTCACAGAGATCCGCCTGCCTCTGCCTCCCGAGTGCTGGGATCAAATTATTTTAAAGTGCATAAGACAGCTCTCCAGACAATTACTAAAGACAGACTAAAGTCATTATGATCAAACTGAACTAAAAAGAAAACACCACTGTATATTTTCCATAAAAAGAAAAATTTTGAAGTATCATGTATTAAAGTAAAAGTGATATAGAAAGGAAATATAGATATTTCATGGAAAAATAAAGGTGACTAATCTGAGCTAAAATTTTCAAAGTATTCTTCAGAATAAAGAAGACTTTTGGGGAGGGGCTTGTTCCTGCCTCAACTTAATGGGCCAGGCTTTGTTGACTCCCCATCAAAGCCCTTATCCTTTGGGAGAATGGAGGTGGACTGGAGGGTAGGCAAGGGGGACAGGGGAAGTGGTAGGAGGGAGATTGTGAATAGAATGTAAAATGAAATTAAAAAAAGATAAAAGAAGACTTTTGGGAAGAAAGGTTATTATACAATGATAAAGTAATCTTGTCTCCAAAATGCATAGAAATTTAGATGTGTATGATCTAAAGTTACAGCTTCAGAAATAAGTAAGACAAAAGCCAATATGCATGACAAGAAACACAAAGTCACAACTCTCGGTGGACACTGAAATACATTCATCACCAGTTAATATATAGCACCCACAGAAAGTTGGCTGTGAAGCTGATGTTAACACTAGTGCAATCCACCCATTTAACATAATCTTTATGCATGAAGCTTGAATCAGATCTAAGAGAAAATATTTTTCCCATTGTACACAAATCATTTGATGAGGTAAGATGTAATCTTAAACTTATAATAAAGCAGCAAATTAAAAGAAATCATACCATGAATATCAGACCTTTGGGGAGAAGTCAGATTTCTATGTATAACTCTGAGCTTATTAATTTGGTAACTTAGATGAGGTAGCCACAGTCCTTGAAAGAGTCAAAGTATCCAAGTTTAGCAAAGAAAAACAGAACTTTTGTGTTGAACTTGTAGTTAGAAACATCTGTCATAAAATGTATCAAACGAGAGCATTTCAGGCATGGATGGCCTGGTTGGTGAATTCTGTTGGTCCTTTAAGACACTTCCAATTGCTAGGCAGGGGAAAGGATAGGTGGGACTGACAGGCAGAGAGAATAAGATAAGAGGAGAAATCTAGGAAGAGAAGATCAGGGAGTGAAATGAGAAAGAGAGAAAGACTCCAGGAGTCAGTCACCCAGCTACACAGCAAGTCACAGAATAAGAAGTAAAGAAAGGTATATAGAAAGATAAAAACCCATAGGCAAAAAGACAAGATAATTTAAGAAAAACTGGCTGGAAAGAAGATAGGCTAAGACTGGGCATTCATAAAAAAGATTAAATGACCACGTGATTATTTGGGATCCGGGTGGTGGGCCACCAAGGAGTAAAGAGAGAGAGAGAGAAAAAAAAAAAAAACAACTACAAGAGTCAGTTTCCCCATATAAAACCACATGAGTTTGCAAGTCTACTAGAACTCTGTGATGTGGGATTCCCCTCTGTATGCTGTGAATGTTTTATTACCATTGGTTAATAAAGAAGCTGCTTTGACCTATAGCAGGGCAGACTATAACAAGGTGGAAAATCCGAGCAGAGATAGAGGGAGAAAGAAGTCAGAGTCAGGGAGACATCATGTAGCTGCTGAAGAAGCAAAAGGTAACAAACCAAGAGCCTTGTGGTAAAGTGTAAAATACTAGAAATGGGTTAATTTAAGATGTAAGAGCTAGGTAGGAATATGCTAAGCTATTAGCCAAAGCTAAGAATATGCCTAAGCTGTTGACCAAATAGTAATTAATATAGTTTCTGTGTGATTATTCAGGTCTGGGTGGTTGGGAAACTAAAGAGTAATCTCCATTTACAAAATGGTGCCCAACTTCCACCAGCATTTCTCCTTAAGTTTTGCTTACAGAATTCTAGTGTTTCTCTAGTCTACATATCTAAACTCTTCCAAATGCTTTCTGCAAACCAGTTTCAAAGACCTAAGGCCAAATGATCAGATTTACTTGCACCCAGAACCCTGCTCATTTTGTACTCACTTTCTGTATTGGTTACTTTTGAGTCCTTGTGATGTAATGCATGATACAAACAATTTACAGGAAGAAATATTTATTTTTCTTCTCTGTTTTAGAGGGCCTAGTCCATCATGGTGGTAAGGCATGGCAGAGTAGCTCAGGAATAGCACAAGGAGCACAGGAATACTACAAGGTCTCAGATTAGCCTCTAGAGAGTTCCCATCATAGGATTATAGAAGAAAAAGAGTGAGATAAAGTAGGACAATGCCCATTCAAAGAAAATAATGGCTCAAACCTTCTGAAGTCTGGTCAGATGTGAATATTCAGAGGTAAATGAAGCTCCAAAGGTCCCCAGGAAGCTTCAACCTAAACAATATTTCACTAATATAAATTATAACTAACCTTTCAAAAATCAAATGCTGCAATTATATTGAAAGAGTCATGAGAAGAAACCCATCATATACAAAAAAACCTTCCAGATGTGTGGAGGCCCAAAAATGTAAGGCAATTTATGCCTTGTCTGAAGGTCACAGAGTTTGAGGTTGCTCAAAATTGGTTGACAACAACCAGGACTACTTATCCTGACCCGGGATGTGATTGCTTGGTTGTTTTGACATTAAGATGGTCCACACAGGTAGTTCCACTCCATCCTGACTAATGGTTAGGATATGCTAGCTTACTTCTGCTCTTTCTTCTGAATGAGAAGTTTTGACCTTGGGAGTGGCTGCCTTTAGGGTACTTGGTCTAGGGTGGGTTCACTGCCTAAACAACAAAATGCTAATGAATGGATTAATGGCTTGATGTCTCAAAGTGTTGAAGCAACTGTTCCTTTTGTATTGGGGTATAAAAGTGTATGAAAAATTAAACATGGGAATTCCAGTATTCACTGGAACTCCCTCCTGATACTATTCTAATCATCTAAGAAAAATGTTGCAGGTCCCTGAGTGGCTGCAGTGGGCAGTGGGCAGCAGGCCATGAGACCATACTGCAAGTCCCTGAGTGGTGACAGGCAGCAGGCAGCAGGTCCTGAGACCACAGCAGGCCGCCACAAGGGGAGCTGGGTCCCAGGCAGAAAGCCATGTGGCAGGTGAGAGACCGAGACAGATATGCATGCCATGCAGAGTGAAGTTGGATATTTATTTAGTGGGTTATGGAAGAAGAGAACAGGGGAGAGGAGAGAGAGAGAGAGAGAGAGAGAGAGAGAGAGAGAGAGAGAGAGAGAGAGAGAGAGAGAGAGAAGGGGGGAGAAGTGGGGAGAAGAGAGAGAGAGAGAGAGAGACAGAGAGGAAGGGACTCAGGCTGGAAACTGAAGATCAGCTTGCCTCAGTAGAAGGGGGAGCGAGTGGGTATGACTTGTCTCTTAAAGGGACAGGACAGACCATTACAACTATACTATGTTTTCTGTTTTATCATTTTACTTGTGTCTTCATCCTCTTACTATTTTTCTGATCCCCATGCCTCTACCCTGGTAAGTGATATTTTTGCCAAAGCTCATCTCTGACACAGATGGAAGTCAACAGATTTTCTGCAGGACAAATGATGTATTGAGAGTGTAATGGGACATTCTATACTCTTGAGGTGGTGGGAATCTATTAACAAAAACTGCTGCACCCAGAAAGTCTATATTTCAGAAATGGAGAAGAGATAAGCCCTACCTAGAAAACGAAGCTAAGGAACATTGTCTTCACTGGATTAGCTTCCAGGATGTGTTTAAGGAATTTTTAAGCTGAAAATTTAAGCAGCATCAATATATGAACATACACATTTACTGGTAAAGATAACAACCAGTAAAATTAGGTTACTCTAATGCTGTAGTTATGGTGTTTAAATCACTTACAATCTTAGTATAAGGATTAAAAGACAAAAGTAATAAAATATAACTATAGTTGTGATAATATATTAATGATATGTAATATAAATATTTTGAATTGTCAGATCAAAAGAAAATGGGAGAGAAAGGAGTAAAAAGGCAGTAATTTGTATTAAAAGAAAATAAATGTGCAGCTAGCTTCAAAAAATGATTATAAATATCAAATTTCTATATAGGCTACCCATAACAAAGAATATTAAAATTACCTAAAAGAAAAGGGAGAAAAGAGTACCACTGCCAAAGAAAGATCAGTTTACAAAGGAATAGAGCAAGAGGAAAATGGGGCAAGGTGGCAACATGAAGTCCTGACTTTATCAACAATATATTGGCCCACTTAATCAAAAGAGATGAAGTGCTTTGTAGGATGTTTAAAACCCCCATCAGCAGTAAACAACCACATAGTGCCTTGATATTACTGACTTTAGGGGGCAATTAGACAGACAGTGAAGGGATGGAATGATACCTTCCAAATGAATGAAAGCCAGGAGAGAAGGGATGGGTATACTCATTTATTACAGCTATTAGCCCAAAATAACAATAGAAAAAGATCACCATATTGTAATGAAGAGGTTAATTCATGGGGGTTTATAACAGCTATATGTGTATAGGCACTTAAACTGGTAATCTAAATAAATACTGCAAATATTAACAGACCTGAAACAAGACATAGGAGTACAATAACAAGATGGGACATCTTGCAATTGACATCCTAGCAATTGAGACATAATCTAGAAAGAAAATAAATAATAAAAATTAGACCTGGGTAGCACATTTTTGCCTAATACAGTAGAATATATTCTTTTTAAGAATATCTGGCACATTTTCCAAGATAGCCGTTATGTCACAAGTTTTAATAAACTAAAAAAATTAATGTCATATAATATCTCAGTTCTAAAGCTGGGCAGTGGTGGCACACACCTTTAATTCCAGCACTCGTCGTGAGGCAGAGGCAGGCAGACCTCTGTGAGTTCGAGGTCAGCCTGGTCTATAAGAGCTAGTTCCATAACATCTAGGGCTACACAGGCAAACCCTGTCTCAAAAAACAACTCAATTCTAACCACAGTGAAATGAAAAATATAAATGAGTAGTTAAACTAAAAAATTTCTGGGTACTCAGAGATTAAACAATACAAACTGAATAACTGTAAGCATTGCAGCTTAGCTAGAAAGGTATCCTGGCATTTGCGAGCCAAGGAATACCACAAAGTCACTGTAAGCACATCACTTTACAGCCCTGATCAAGAGAAAAGTTTCCCCAACACAAGTGCAAGAACTCTGCTCCAGCAGGGAGAGTTTCCCCAGCAAAAGTGTTACTGTTCTGCTCAGCTTCTCTCTGCTCTAGCTGAAAAGCTGTTACAGCTGGGCTCTGCTCAGGTGCAAGTGTCACAACCCCACAACAAACCTCACTCAAGAGATTTATTGGGAAAGAAGAATCTAGGAGAGTAACTGCTTCCAGGGTGAGAAGCAGCTGCAAACTGAACAGGTACAGAGCTTACACAGGGATTCTTGAGGGGGGGGGCAGAGCTTTCCAGAGTGATTTGGGATTGGTGGATACTTGTAGCCTGATTCTGGGGCAAGCTCAGGGATTGGTGGGATTTCAGGCCCTGGTCCTGGGCTCAAGTCAAGGTCATTTAGCCATCTGGGAGTCCATCTCCCTGACCACTACCCAGGGTAACTCAACTCAAGGAATGATTCTCAGGAGCAAGGATTAAAAATTTTCTATAACAACTTTACACAGTATTGAGGGTCATTTTAATTTTTTTCTTTAATTCTAATTCTCTTATACTAATTGTTTATAATTTCTTAGTTCCAATTATCTGCCTCCATTCTAATTCCAATTAGAATTACAAATCTCTGTTCCAATTCATTCTTGTTCTAATTATCCTACATCCTTTTTTCTCCTCCTCTTCTTCATCCTACACGCTTTATCCTTCTATATTCCTTACTCTTCACATCATATTTCTCCTGCCATTACAAATTCCCAATCCAGCGACCTGCAATGGAGCAGGACCAAGGCAGTGACCTTCATAGGAACAGGTATAAGGGAGTGACCACCAAGGGAGCAGGCCCAAGCTGGAGACCTCCCTGGGACTAGGCTCGAGCCAGAGACCTCTGAGGGAGCAGGCCTGAGCCTGCGACCTCCACCGGAGCAGACCCAAGTCAGCAACCTATGCTGAAGCAGGTCCGTGCCAGCCACCTCTGTTGGAGCAGGCCAGAGCCAGCGACTTCCGCTGGAGTCTGAGTAGGCCTGAGACAGCCACCTCTGCAGGGCCAGGTCCCAGTCTGTGACCTCTATGGGAGCAGGCCTGAATGACCTTTGGAATTGCAGAGTGATGCCTGAGAGCACTGAGCAACCACCTGGAACACCTAGTAAACTCTGGGGTGACTGGACTCGTGGCCCAGACTGCACCACGAGGAACAATCATCTGATCCTCTGATCTACTGGTACCTAGAAGAGTGATTACCAGAGACACAAACCCAACTGTACCGATCAAAGGAAAAGATGGGTAGACAAGGTAAGAACACACTCAGCAGCACAAAGAGCAGCACGGCCAACAAAAACTAGTGGCTCTACAACATCAAGACCTGAACACTCCGCTATAGATGAAGCAGAAGAAAATTACCTAAAAAATAGGAGAATATTTGAAGCCCTTAAAGAGGAAATAAAAAATGCCCTCAAAAAACGGAGGAAAAATCAAACAAAAAATTGGAAGAAATCAGCAAATCTCTTAAAGAAAACAAACAAAAAAAGCAATCAAACAGATGAAAGAAACTATTCAAGACTTGAAAACCAAAATAGAGACAAACACAAACCGAGGGAATTCTGGAAACAGAAAATATGGGAAAGTGATCAGGAACCACAAAAGCGAGAATAAACTGCAGAATACAAGAGATGGAAGAAAGAATCTCAAGCACTGAAGATACAATAAAGGAAATAGACACTATGGCCAAAGAAAACATTAAATCTAACAAAAGCTTAACCTAAAATATCCAGGAAACATGGGACACCATGAGAAGATTAAACCTAAGAACAATAGGGATATAAGAAGTCCAACTCAAGAACACAGATAATATATTCAACAAAATCATAGATGAAAACTGTCCCAACCTAAAGAAAGATAAGCATATGAAGCTACAAGAAACCTACAGAATACCAAGTAGACTGGATAAAAAAAGTTCCATGGCCACATAATAATCAAAACACTAAACATACAGAATAAAGAAAGAATATTAAGAGCTGCAAAGGAAAAGGGTCAAGTAACATATAAAGGCAGACCTATCAGAATTACACCTGACTTCTCAATGGAAACAATAGAAGCCTTGTCCTGTGAAGGGGCATAAACGACCGGCAAATCAAATTAATAAGACTAGCTTTAATATAAAATATCCAGCTTTCCCCATCTCCCCTTACCTCCCTCCCCCCCCCTCCCCCAAGATCCCATTTTTTGCCCGGCAATCTTGTCTACTTCCCATAATCAGGAGGATAGCTATATGTTTTTCTTTGGGATCACCTTCTTATTTAGCTTCTTTAGGAGATCAAATTATAGACTCACTGACCTTTATTTATCTCTAGAAACCAATTATGAGTGAGTACATCCCAAGTTCATCTTTTTGGGTCTGGGTTACCTCACTCAGGATAGTGTGTTCTATTTCCATCCATTTGCATGCAAAATTCGAGAAGTCATTGTTTTTTACCGCTGAGTAGTATTCTAATGTGTATATATTCCACACTTTCTTCATCCATTCTTCCATTGAAGGACATCTAGGTTGTTTCCA
>NW_026068329.1:134125-161655 GCF_014885135.2 Alexandromys fortis
AAAAAAAATCCAGCTTTAATAAGGGTAAGAAAAGGGAGGACTTACAAAGCCAGAGTTCCCGCGAAGCACAGGAAAAAACAAAGAGAAGGCGGGAAGCACACCCTCAAGATTTATAGGTAAATATTGGTCTAAGGGGTACACGCCCTACAAACAAGGTGATTGGCTGAGGCTTCCCCTTCAGTCCTGGTCAAGAGTTAAGCAGACATTAAGAGACCATGCATGCCAGCCCAGGCTACTATACCCAGCAAAACTTTCAATCACATAGAAGGACAAAGCAAGATACTTCATGACAGAATCAGATTTAATCAATACCTAGCCACAAACTCAGCCCTATACAAAGTACTAGAAGGAAAACTCCAACCCAATGAAGTTGGCTATGTTCACAAAATCACAGACAATAGATTATCTTACAGCAGCAAATTCCAAAGAAGGAAAAAACAAACACAATAAAATCACCAACAATGAAAATTAAAATAACAGGAAATAGCAATCACTGGTCATTAATATCCCTTAATATAAATGTACTCAACTCACCTATAAAAAGACACAGGCTAACAGATTGGATGTGAAAACAGAATCAATTCTTCAGTTGCATACAAGAAATACACCTTAACCTCAAAGACAAACATCACCTCAGAGTAATGGGTTGGAAAAAAAATTTCCAATCAAAATAGAAATAAAGAAAACAATACAAATGATGGAGGAAGGTCATTGGTTAAGTAATAAAGAAACTGCTTGGCCTCATAGGTTAAAACATAGGTGGGAGGAGTAAACAGAACAGAATGCTGGGAGGAAGAGGAAGTGAGCTCAGAGGCCATGCTCCCCTCTCCTGGGCAGACACAATGAACTCTGACTCAGGATGGACGTAGGCTAGAATCTTCCCAGTAAGTGCACCTTGGGGTGCTACACACATTATTAGAAATGGGCTAGTCCAGGTGTGAGAGTTAGCCGAGAAGAGGCTAGATATAATGGGCCAAGCAGTGTTTAAAAGAATACAGTTTGTGTTGTTATTTCGGGTAAAGCTAGCTGGTGGCGGGAGCTGGGTGGCAGAATGCAGCCCCGCAGCTCCTACAACATACAAAGAATCAGTGAGAAAAAGAGTTGGTTCTTTGAGAAGATCAACAAGATTGACAAACCTTTATATAAACTAACCAAAAGGCAGAGTGAGAGAATATCCAAATTAACAAAATCAGAAATGAAAATGGGAACATAACAACAGACATGGAGGAAACCCAGAGAATCATTAGGTCATACTTCAAAAACCTGTACTCCACAAAATTGAAAATATTAAAAGAAATGGACAATTTTCTGGATAAATATCACTTACCAAAATTAAATTAAGGCTGGTTAAACAAATTAAATAGACCTAAAGCTGCTAAAGAAATAGAAATAGTTATCAAACGTCTCCCCCCAAAAAAGCCCAGCACCAGAATTCTACAAGGTTTTCTAAGAACTAATAGCAATACTCCTCAAATATTTCCATACAATAGAAACATTGCCAAACTGTTTTTATGAGGCTATAATTACCCTGATACATAAACCACACAAAATCATTACTAAGAAAGAGAATTACAGACCAATCTCACTCATGAACATTGATGCAAAATTGCCCAATAAATTACTGGCAAATTGGATCCAAGAACACATCAGAAAAATTATCCACCATGATCAAGTAGGCTGCATCATCAAAGCCTACCTCAGCATGGGCGATATGATGATATCATATCACAAACACTGGAAATCTGGAGCACACTGCATAGCTTGCAGATACCTCGACAGGAAGGAGAGTCTCTTCTCCAGGCAGGACAGTTGGCCTTTGCCTCTTCCAGGCATCCTTTCTGGTCTCGACCCTAAGAAGCTTAGTTGATCTTCTTACAGGAGAAATTTCTTGAACACTCTTGGAGAGGGAGGGGGTCCCAATGAATATGGTCAGTTTTGGAGACTTCCTGAACTTTTGAGTTGTTTTTCCTGAGTTCCCATGCAGAATGGAATGCTTCACCTCCCTTGGGACACCCTGCGTCATAGCAAGGTTCCAAGCAGCATGGAAGTTTCAGCTCAGAGACAATCACTACATGTCACCCCGCCACACACATACTTAACACATATGCACACACACAACCAAACAATAAATATGTATTTTAAAAAGATGGAGAGTAAGTGCTTGAGAAAATATCAGTGGCTGGCAAGCCACTGGTTAAGGTGTTGTGGTGCAAGCCTGGTGCTTTCCCTGGACTGTGTAAAAGCAGGAGAGAGCTGCTTTTCAAAGTTGTCCTCTGACCCTCACAAACTTGTCATTGCATATGCCCCCATTCACACATTATACATGCGTATAAACATGCGTGCACACACATGAATAAATTAAATATTTTTAAAATGGAGAAATCAGAAATCTTTCATACTTGTAGTAGAAGTTGAAAATGATTAGTCACTTTGGGGAACTGTTTGGGTTTTCCTCAGAAAAACGAGTATTTTGGTTTTGAATGAGAATGGCCTCCATAGGCCCATATATTCGAGTTCTTGGTCCCCAATTGGTGGAACATTTTGGAAAGGATTAGGAGATGTGGTCTTGGAAGAAGTGTGTTTACAGAGGTGAGCATTGAGGTTTCAAAATACTTATGCCATTCCCAGTGTATCCTCTGCCTCCTAGTTGTAGATTGAGATGTGGGATCTCAGCTGTTTGTGCCAACATGCCTTTATTCCACCATCATGGACTCTAACCCTCTGAAACAACATACCCAGTTGCCCTGGTCATGGTGCTTTGCCATAGCAACAGTAACTATGACAGTGGGCTACAGAGTTACTATTTGAACTGGAGTTGTATTCCTGGTGTATACCAGAGAGTCAAAACATAAAACATATGTCAATACAAAATATACATATACTCAGAAAAGGGAAGGTAGCCCCTAAGAATATTCTGCCCCAGTGACATATTTCTTCTATCCCATTTCCTGAACTTCCACCAAATAGCATCAACAACTGGGGGCTAGCATTCAACTCAGGAACCTTTTGGGGGCATTTTATATTCAAAGCATAACATGATTGCAATGGAACATTATTTTGTATAAAAGGAATAAAGTATTGATTCGTGCTGTAAGAGTGAAAAGATGGGGGCTGGAGAGATGGCTCAGAGGTTAAGAGCACTGATTGCTCTTTCAGAGGTCCTGAGTTCAATTCACAGCAACCACATGGTGGCTCACAACCATCTGTAATGAGAACTGGTGCTTTCTTCCGACCTGCAGGCAGACCTGCAGGCAGAACACTGTATACATAATAAGAAATAAATCTTAAACAAAAAGACTGAGAACATGATGAGAAATGATAGAAACCGAGTATAGAATGTGGAAAGGTGTGTCAGAAAGGTTCTGTCTCACTGGAAAGGCCAGGGCTGTTGCTGACTCCGTGTGCCTGCACTAAGTCTGGAGGTTCATCCCTAAAGGATACAGACATTGTTCTTATTGTGACACGTTCCTTTTTTCTGTGCCAGTGTGCTTAGATCACATCTCTAAGTGGATTTGTGCTGTAGCTGTAGAATATACAGCCTCCTCTTCTCCCACAGAGAAGTGCAGAAGGTCTTTCAGTGTACTATACAGACACCTCACGTTGAAGCCTGCCAAATATATACACCCAGTAAACTGATATCCTTGAGAGGTGTGGTATCCAAATGATCGTATCAGGCTCGAAAACACATACTTTGACCTGATGCTGAACATAGTAGAGGGTTGGAACACAAAAGGACTAGTATACGTATCCACATGCAGGCATAAAATGCCCAGTCTAGAACTCATTACAGCAGATTTAATTTATAATCATTAAATTACATAGTTTAATTATTGAATAGTTATCAATAGGAGAAAAGCTTTACGATGAATCTACTATGAGTACTTTTAGTGCATAAAAATGAGTGTGTTGAGTATTTCCTGCGGGCGTGGAAAAGGGCACCCAAGTACACAACTGACAAAACCAATCTAGACCATAGACATGGATCACATTCATAAAAAAATACCTTGAGAATATTGGCTAAATCATTCTGTGTAGGTGACTAAACCTGATGCCTAAGGATATAATGGAAGATTGTTTTTAATTTCTTATGTAGTGTAATAGTAATGAGAAATTTATCTTTGTTCCTCGTTTGGCTCTTTGGTTACTCAACATTGCTGTATTTACAAATCTATTTCATATGGAAAAATGATCAGGAGGTAAGCACAATTGTCTCAGCTTCCACATTAAATCTCAGATGGTTTTTTGTTCCCCTTGGACTTTGTCATTGGAAAAATTGTACCTTCCGACATAGGGGACAGGGTTTTATCTTTCTGTTCCAGGGAGCTGTTGTCAGCAGAGCAAGAGTTCTCACCCAATAGTTGAAGGTGATTGCTTTAACCCAGAATTTCCAGAGATAATGCATAATAAAGTCCCTTGCTGCCCTAAAAAAAAAAAATAGTCCTGTTTAATTAATGATGCTGAAGTCAAGCTTCCCCATGACTCCAGGGACTGCCTGGCATGGATTCAACTGCTTCTTAGGCCCCTAACTTAATCCACCGGCCCCACTGACTCTAAACCAAGCTGCCCTCCTGATGGCAAACACTGGCAAGTTCCTTCTTCAGATAATGCTAACAGCAAACTATTAGTCATTGAAGATGCCAAGTGGACAAATGGTTGTGTGATCAGAATTAGGAAACAAGGAAGGAACTGCTCAAAAAATGGAAGGCATTGTGATGACTCCCAGACGGAAATTAGAGGAGCACCCTCAAGTGTCTAGGGGAGCTCTGGGGTCTGTATAAACACACTTCTCCTTGTCCTGCTCCCTCTGAAGACTACACATTCCTGCACACAGAGTAGCTGGGGTGTGCTTTCTTGATGGGAATCACCTGAGGTAGGAAGTGCTCATTTCCTGAGCTCCAGGGTGCATGCCATGGGCATACCAAAGCCCCTTGGCTGCCCAGCCGTCTGTTTCTGCTCTCAGCTTCTTGAGCCCCCTTTCTTTCCTTCTTACTTTCATGATTGTCTGAGATTTTATTTCATTTTTAATTCCTTTCCTCTCGTCTTTTCCTGTTTCGAGCTTTCCTACACTCGTGTCTCCAGAAGGGATAGCTTCCCTTGGTCCTCTAAGCTGCTCTCAAGCATTCTCAGACTGGCAGCTCTTCTTTTTCCTTTGGTATATTGATAATTTAAATCAAACTGGAAACAGAACTTGTTAAAGCTCTTTTATCATTCAATTAAATTCTCACAGCACCGAACAATGAAGATGGGAAAACTGGGGCTGGGCGGTTGGCTCAGCAGTTAAGAGCACTTAGTGCTCTTTCAGAGGATCCAAGGTTGGTTCCCGCACCCTTGTTGAGCAGGCTGCAACTGCTGTAACTGTAGCCCCAGGGGGATCGAACACGTCTGGTTTCTGAGGCTCCTGAACTCAAGGGTGAGCGTGTATACACACATAATAAATAAAATTTAAGAAAAAAAAGAAGATCCGTTTAAAAATTGTCATTAGCCCCGAACAGTTCTGTAATCTGAGACAGTTCTCCATGTCTGTACTGGAGCTGACTGTGTCTGTTGGACAATTTTGACAGTGAAATGTGGCATTGGAGCTCTTAACTACAGAACTCAGGCGCAGCCTTACTGGTACTGAGGATCACAAGTATCGGTGGCTGAGACCTTACCACACTGAACGGTAAAGCAGTGATTGGGCTATGTGGGCTAAGGTGCCACGGAGAAAACCGCTCGCTTGATTTTGCTCCCGTCACTACCGCTTTTCCTCATGCTGAGAAATCTTAGCCCTCTCATTCTCCCACTGTAGGGACCTGAAGTGATCTGAAGGGGATTCCTCAGTTACTTTTCTGTTTGGGTTACTGTCTGCCTCTTTTATGTAGACTCAGGGAGTTCTATGCATATTTTTGTCTCACAGAGATAACAATTCCTATCTGTCACTTAACAAAAAGTAAGGGCATAAACAGATGTTTTAATTACATATTTAAATATGTAATATCTATTTAGAGAGTGCATTGATGAGGGTAGAAGGGGTGTATATCCCAAGCATATCAGTTTACCAGAAGCTTGCATCTCACATGGGGTAGCTTTGTAAATAAGGGAAATACCCAATACTGATATGTGCACACACACACACACACAAATGCATACATAATTACATTAAGGTGTTATTTTGTGTTAATTCTAATTCTGTGGATGGGTAAGTTTGTTAATTAGGTAAAAGTGAATCATTTAATTTATGTGTGTGTATTTAATCAAATAATTAGAACAATTTGTGTGTGTGTGTGTGTGTGTGTTCATGTGTGGACGAGAGTACTTGTTTGGGTTACCTGTACATATAGAGGCTGTTGTTCATTAGGTTTAGTTTTTGTCTCTGATTTTTTTTAAACTTTATTTTGTGTATATGGGTATTTTGCCTGCATGCATGTCTATGTACCATGAGCATGCCTGGTGTCCACAGAAACCAAAAGACCTATGATCCCCTGGGACTGGAGTTACAGACACTTGTGAGCCTCCAGGTGGGTGCTGGGAGTCGAATGTAGGTCCTCTGGAAGAGCAGCCAGTATTCTTAGTCACCGAGTCATCTCTTCAGCCCTTAGTTTTTGCTTTTGACAATGCCTCATGCTGGCCTGGAACTCTGTAAGTAAGCTAGGCTAACTGGCTAGTGAGCTCCAGGACCTGCCCATCTCTCTCCCTGCGGTTACTACAGTCAGCTCTACTCTTTATGTCTGGGTTCTAGCTACTGAACTTCGGTACTCGTGTTCTGTACGGCAAATTCTGATGGCCACCTCAGCCCTAAAAGACATTTTAGAATTTGAATAACTTTAAGCATACAAGGAAGTTGAAAGATTCACACACGATTATAATTTAGCCTAGATTCAAGCGTTACTATTTCTCTTACTGCAGACACTCACCTTGCCATTTCCACAGCTTTACACTTGGGCGCCTGTGGACTTCGCCCTGCTGAATCATTGAAAGTGCGGGATGACAAGGACACTTCCACATTCATCCCTCAGTGCGTAGCTACTCATTTCACCCCAAAAAGCTTGTTCTCCTTTATTTCCTCAGCCCCACTGCTACCCCAAGACAGTTATCAACAGTTCAAAGGATAACTGAGATTTTTTACGTGTGTTTGCTTATGAGTGTGGGTAGACACACGTCATGGCACATGTGTGGAGTTTAGGGGGCAGGATGTGGGAGTCAGTTCTCGTCCCACGATGGGAGTGGGGGATGGTTCCAGGATGGAACTCAGGTCATCAGGCTCCGGGAGCCAGTACCTTTACCTGCTGAGACATTTGGACAGCACTGAGCTGTTTCTGAACAGGTGGGATATGAAGCCTTTAGGAACACAGGTAGTACTCGTCAAGACGGTACTCTGCTCCGAGCAATACCTATGCAGAGCTATGCTGTAATAGCGGAAAATTCTACCGTACTTCTGGTGAAGCTGGCAATCCAGGCTCAAGGTGAAAATCAGGGTAGTTTCCCTGGAGGTCATTTCACTTGGCTTGCAGGTGGCTGCCTGCTTTCTCAAGGTGAACCCACCTAGATGTGACTCCATTCTTTTTGCCCTTGGCTGTGAGTAGCCTCACCAAGTAGTCTGCAGTGTTAGGGTGATTATTAAGACCTAGGAGGCTGTGGGTGAGAGGCAGCATGCTTTGCTGATGGGTGTTCGTCTTGGTGTGCAGACATGGGTGCTCTGAAAGATGACCTCGACCGCAGTGTGGGGCTCAGATAACACTCCCTCCCGCTGAGAGCCCCCCCCCCCAATCTCTGTCAATTGATCACACAGCAGGGACTCCGCGATTGTTCGCGAATCTACTGAGGTTTTGCTGCATTCTAATTTATGGAATGTTGACGGCTACAGTTTTAAAGATTGCTCCAGAAGACAAAACCAAGCGAGATGCCTCCCTTGACCAACAGTACAGCATATCTAATTGGAGGAGAGAGAGGAATGGACTGGGGCAAGATCAAGACACACGAAAGTGGGTTCCGCTCAGCTTTGGTGCCTTTTGCTTGTGTCAAGTGCCTGCTACCACAGGGACTTCAAACTGTTCAGAAGCTCACACTTCAGTTATATAGATTGGCTTGTCCCCTGCCTCTGTCTCTGTCTTCTATTTCTTTCCATCAAGGATAAACACTGAGGGCCAGGTATTTTGAATGATGCCTTTTATTTGGTTCTGAGAAGAACAGCTCCCAAGGAATTTTTTCTCTTGGGTAAGACTCAATTAACTTCACCCTCCATCCCTACAGTAGTGCTTGGATCTAAAAGAAAGCCTTTCATGTTGTACTCGGTAATCGTTTTAAATTTTACGTATAACTCGCACAAATCAATGATGAATGATATTTCAGGCATTACTTACCACCAAAATAGAAACTTTCATTTTATTTTTAAAAGATTTTCGTCCTGAGAATCTCTAAATGGCTTCAAGGAGGAAGCCTGCAGAATGAAATAGCTGGCATTGCCTTTATTATATCAGCCATTTCTATGCAAGGTCATGATGAGCTTTAGGTCCTTTAAGATTTTTCTGTTTCCTGGCATTGCTGAAGTTTCATTTTGACTATATTCCCACCATTTATACTTAATTTTTTTATCATTATCAGTGCCTTTATAACTTCTGGCAGGCAAGAAAAAATGTTAACACACATGTACACACACACGTACACACATGTGCACATATGCACAAGCAAAGATATCATTTAAAGTTAAATGGAAGCAATGAAGTAAGGATTCTGATTTTCTTGCACCCAGTCCAGTATTCTTGAATGTTTTTCTAATGTTTGTAGAATACACGGTGTTCATGTATCTGCTTAAATCCTTCCCTTCATCTCTCAGGTAATTCACTTGGGATTTTTTTTTCTATCTCTGATCAAAAACATTTCTTACATGAATCACTCTCAGTAGTGAGATAACATTGAGCTCAGAAAAGGGCTTCATAATATAAGATAATGCTGATGATTAATAATGGTGTAGCAATGGTCAGGGGGATCATTTTATTGTTTTTTTGTTTGTTTGTTTGTTTTTGTTTTGTTTTTTCGAGACAGGGTTTCTCTGTAGCTTTGGAGCCTATCCTGGAACTAGCTCTTGTAGACCAGGCTGGCCTCTAACTCACAGAGATCCACCTGCCTCTGCCTCCCGAGTGCTGGGATTAAAGGCGTGCGCCACCACTGCCCAGCCCAGGGAGATCATTTTAAAATAGGTGAGCAGAGATGTATGGACAACAAGATTTCAATCCGGGGTAACCAAGGGGCATTGAGGGTCTTGATGGATCTTGTTTGTTTTTTCCTCTTCAGCGATGAGAAACCACAGTGCTGTCCGAGAATTTGTTCTCCTTGGACTCTCGACTGACCCCTATGTTCAGCCTATACTCTTTACTCTGTTCCTTCTGGTTTACCTCCTCACGCTGGTGGGAAACGCCTTGATGCTGCTCGTGATTGCGGCTGATTCTCACCTCCACACACCTATGTATTTCTTCTTGAGACAGCTGTCCTTCCTGGACCTGTGCCACTCGTCCGTCACAGCTCCCAAGATGCTGGAGAACCTACTTTCTGAGGAAAAAACCATCTTTGTTGGCAGTTGCTTAGCTCAGGCCTTCTTTGTGTTCAGCACTGGAGGCACGGAGGCCTGTCTGCTTGCTGCGATGGCCTACGACCGCTATATTGCCATCAGCTCTCCTCTGCTCTACAGCCAGCTGATGAGTAGCCAGCTCTGTGTGGGGCTGGTGTGGAGCTCCTGGAGCCTGGCCTTTGTCGATGCCCTCCTCAATATCCTCCTGGCCATTGGCTTAGATTTCTGTGAGGAGCAGACAATTCCTCACTTCAGCTGCGAGCTGTCCTCGCTCTTCCCTCTGTCCTGCTCCGATACCTCTGCCAACTTTGTACTCTTGCTGTGCTCCTCGGTGGTGCATTTTTTTGGAACCCTTGTCCTGATTGTTTGCTCTTACGCCCGCATTGTCGCCACTGTCCTGAGGGTCAGCTCCAGCACGGGCAGAAGCAAGGCCTTCTCCACCTGCTTGTCCCACCTCACCACTGTGATCTTGTTCTATGGCTCAGGTTTCATCAGCTATCTTTTACCCGCTTCAGGGTCGCCCCTGGAAATGGTCTTCTCTTTGCAATACAGTCTGGTCACCCCCATGCTGAACCCCCTCATCTACAGTCTGAAGAACAAGGAAGTGAAGGCAGCTGTGGGAAGAATGATCAGAAAGCATTTTTAACCCCTCCTGCATCAGACACAACATTATAATAAAATAGACATGGAACCGCGATACTATGTGGTCAAACAATGGTCTTCAAGGAGAGCTGTTGTTGTCTATGATGGAAGGCACCATTGGAGACATGCCTCTTGCCTTTTGGGGAAATATTGTGAATAGAGAACTCTGAGGATGATGAGCCGTATTCAGAAAGGGATACGTGAATCAGCAAACCCTCTCTTCCGCGAGATCATCTTAACAAAAATTTTATTTTTCAGATTGGTATAAAAAGCTGTTGCTATTGGTAGCTCACCACTCCTTCACATTTAAAACATTATATCCCAAGTTTTCAGGAAATCTGACTCTTCAGAATCTGATAGCTTCCCCAGGGTGAGGGTGACCCTGTAGCCCAGGAGAGGTGGACAGTTCTGTCTTTTTCTCTTGGTGAAGCAGTCCATCCTGTTGTGTAATCAAGACTCAAGTAAGGTTATCCAGAATCTTTTCTAGGAAATTTAAATATTTATTTTGAATAAAAAGAAAATCCCTGGAACCAAGCCAATAACCCTGGGTGTACTAAAGAAACTACAGCCCTGTCCCCTGGCAACTATCTTTGGGGTGATATTTTAAGGGAGAATAGCAATGTCAAATCAGATACATTACTTAAATTGTGCCAAGAGGTGTACTACATTCCTGGGTTAGCAAGATGCCACACTTGTAATTTCTGGGACTTCTGGACAGTTCTACTTCAGATTATAAAATAAGAAGAGTTTAGATTATTCAGTTGGATCCAGTCTAATCACACGACTCTTTAAAAGTGGCAAACATTCCCCAGCTAGATTCAGAAAAGACAAGGCGAAAGGGAGGACAGAGACAATATAAACATGGGATTTACTATCGCCTCCACCTCGTAATACCAGCTTCTGTGAGGCAGGAACTGTGGCCTGCTTCAGCGAAGAACACCACCCAACACCACCCAACAGCCAGCGGAGAAAGGGGAAGTGCACAGTGCAGAGCGCTGAGCCCACCCAGACTTCTGATCTAATATATTGTAACGTAACTATTTGCATGACTAAAAAAAATAACTGTTTTGTTTTAGCTTTTAGAATTTCATACCTTATTTCCATCACATACCCTTTTCTACCTACAGCTCCCCCATACCTCCCACACCCTCGCACATTCATGACTTTCTTCTTTAATTATTGTTGTTACACACACACACACACACACACTCACACACACACACACTCACACCCCTCCCCCACTGAGTCCATTTAGTGATGTTCATATGTATATGTGTTTAAAGCTGATCGTTTAAGACTGAATACTTTATCAGCGATGTTGTGCCTAGAAAAGACTGATGAACTCTTAGCAGGTATTAATTGCCTGCAGCTTTTCTTCTTGGGGTGGGGCCTTGTGGGGCTCCCCACATCCATGTTGCCAGTTCAATTGGCGGTGTGTCTTGTTTAGGCAGTCACATTGATGAGAATTCATGGCGGGTAACTTCTCTGACATTTTTGGGAGACACAGTAAAACAGCAAACTTCCTGTTCCTCTGGCTCTTACAGCCATTCCTTCCTCTTTCCCAACATGCTCCTGGGGCCTTAAGTGTAGAGGTTGTGTAGATGGATTTGTTGGGACCTGAGCACAGTTTTTAAGCTACCAAATCAGTAATAATTTGTTATGGTAGTAATAGGAAATTTATAAATTACTATGACTTTGATTATTCTACTTAATCATCTTATCAAGTATGTGGAATAAGTTCTGCTATTAGTTTTCTTTGCTTAGTGAAGAAATAAGACACAGGGTGTGTGTGTGTGTGTGTGTGTGTGTGTGTGTGTGTGATTGCTAGGTTAGTATCAGGAAGATGATGGAGCCTGACTCTAAACTGGGTATCTGAGTTAAGCTCTTCTCCCAGTTACTGAATGCGCACCCCACCCTCTGCCACCTCTTAAGATTCTCATGTCCTCAGTATAATTGTTCGTGGTGCGGTTTAGTTGCTTAAACCAAAGAATGGTAACCAGAAGCAAAAGTGATTTGTCAGTGAAATGTCTAGTTTGTTTTGTAGATTAACCAAAACCTCTCAGAAAAATGAGGATATATGGGATTAATTACTAAGATACACAAAACAAAGTGAGCCACGTCGTTTAACTGCTTGTGGCCTGCAAGTGTTAAGACACCTGATTGCTCAAGACCAGGGACATTATACTATCCCTGTGAATAGTGGGAAGTTGCTACAATTAAGAATGACGAAGAGAGTGAGGACGGCAACGCTATGGGCTCTTCTGCTTTCAAAACAGTGATTTCTTGCTTGTTTTTTAAAATTACATTCCACCCTCGCTTTCTGTGTATGTCATGTGTGTGCAGGGGCCTTTGGAAGTCTGAAGAAGGCATCAGATCCCCTGGAGCTGTAGTAACAAATGGTTCTGGTCTACCTGACGTGAATACTGAACTTGGGTTCTCAGCAAGAGCTGCAAGAGCTCTCAAGTACTCTATTACCTCTTCAGCCCTCATTTCCTTAGGGTACAGAATGAACATACAGAATCTCTCAGAAAATACCTGTCCTTCTAGAGATGCAGAACAGAGGCGATGCAGAGCCATGCAGTTGTGGATGCAGTAACATGCTTGGTTACATTGCTATCTGAGCTATCACAGCACGCTGGAAGAAGTAGATGTTCTTGAGGGATCCTTCCATGTTAGTAGGAAAAAAGACCTTTTGGAGAATCTGGAGGACCTGGAGAAAGACGAAACCCCAAACCCATCTAAAAAGACCATGTGTCTCTTGACCTAGCTTGCTGTGTCCCATCAGGGAAGGGACGTTAGGAACTCCTCTCATGCAGTTTCTTTCCCCATGATGCGCAGATTTTAAGATCAGCATAAGATCACAGTGTGAAATCAGAATCAGGGTGGTGAAGAATCGCTTAAAGAAATCATGGAAGTAGATTAGGGATGTACAGGTGTGCATGTGTGTGCGCATGCTTGCACGCGCATGCAGATGTGTGTGTGTGTACAGGTGTTATATGTGCAGGTGTGTGTGCACGCAGGTGTGTGTGTGTCCTTGTGTGTACCCACAGAGGTCAGAGGAAGATATCAGGCATCCTGCTCCACCACCCTCCATATTATTCTTTTGAGGCAGATCTCTCACTGAATCTGATGCTCACAGTTTTGGTTAAACTGGTCAGCAAGTGTTAAGAATCCACCTTTTTCTTCTCCCTCCCCAGGGCAGCATTTTGGCATGCACAGCTATACCCAGCTTATTTTATGTGGGTGATGGAGACTGAGCACAGGCCTCCATATTTGTATAGCAAGTGACCTTCACTAATCCAATTCCTCAGCCCCTAGATTAATTTTTATAATCAACCATTTAAAATTATTTCTAAGAGTGTATTTTATTTTTTCTCAACTAGAAGAATAAATTTAGCTTGTATGCAGTGGTTTGTTTTTAAAAAATAATTTAAACAAATTTATAGTCATTTATAGAAACACAGTTTTACCTGTATTTGAGTGGATTCATACTATGTGATTTTTTTTCTTGGCTTGTCATCCTTATCAAGTATTTATCTACTTATTCTACACTCAATAACCTGTGCTAACCTTTTTTAGTTTATTGTCAAACATACATGTATGTAAATATATCTACATATAGGAGACTATCATACATGTCACATACAAGGCCAATGACTTAGCTCTAATTAGTTGAAGATTTTTTTGTAAATCGAAATCTCTATTTTGTGAATGTGCCATAACTTCTCAAACCATTCCTCCATTTGTACTCCCTTAGCCTCCAGTTTCAAAAAACAACAAACAATGTTGCGATAAATATAACATGAAATTTGAATGTCTTCATTTCTCTTAAATTGACTCCCAGAAATGAGATTATGAACTGCGTATTTGTTTTAAATTTTAATTAGTCTCTTCAAGGTATGCCATAACACCTCATTCTCATCAACAAAGCATTCTTGGACTTAATCTCCATTTCTATTCATCACCATTTGGAGTTTGTGTTTGTACTTTCTGTGAGACAGGCGGTTAGCTGTGCTAGGGTTGATGGGTGGAAACTCGACAGAAACCTCTTAGAAAGACATCATTCTTTTATAGCAACCGAACTGCACTGTATCATCTGAGATAAATCATGACACTTTAAGTTTTGTCAGCACACTATTTCGGCTCAAGCATTACATCTGTGACTTTAGCATTTGGTCAGATGTGTTTCCTCCCACACCATCCCCCACTTGCCCATCTTCCACGTGATTGCCAGCATCTTAATCCTACCACATAGAAAAGCCACCTTATGATTACTATTGATGTAGCATCAAATTTAAAATCAGTTTGGATTGGTAGTAATAATAAATGTCAATATTGTCACAATTTATGTCTTTTAATTTATTCTAATATTATTTATAGCCCTGAATAAAATTGCATAGGGTATCATTACATAGGCTCAGTGCCGTTCTTGCCCAACGTATCTTTTTCCAGCTTTATTTAGGCAAAGCTGATGATTAGAAACTGTATAGACTTCAAGCTAATTAACATAAACATTAACTCACATATTTACTGTGTTAATAATACAATAATGTCATAGTCACAAACTCAAACAGTCGATCTCTGAACTTTCTTGTAAAACTCACTCTTTGTGCTTGTAATAGCAACCAAGAGTGCCCTCATCTAGAAAGTAGTTCCCCATTTTGTCCTGAATAGTCCTCTTTACTGTGATCAACACTTTCAATTTCCCAAATTCCCAATGTCAAAACCAGAAATGCCATCCCTGCTTCTTCTAGAAAATCCACAGGCCCCGAGTAACTCCCTCCTGAGCCCAGTATAAACTCCATGTCAGAACAGCTTGCTTTCTTGCTCTAACCTGGGGAATGTGAGAACAAAAGAAGTTTATTCAGGAATAAACTTGCCTGGCCCCAGAGCTGCCTCCTCTGTCACTTCCTCTTACAATATGTGCTACTAATATTTCCCCCAAGTTGAAACATTCTCTCTTTAAGGGAAGAGTGAGGCTCATGAGTCTTAGCAAGCCAATGAAACTTACAAGGCTCAGAATGTTGCAAGATTGATAGGGGCCCATAGAAGGTTATATAAGCAGCAATAATTGCTTGAGAGGGGGACTCCTGTAAATTGTCCAGGAAACTCCAGGGATACTGTTGTATAATGGTTAACTCTGAGATGAAAACCTTCTTCTAAAGAAAGTTATAAACAGAAGTACAACATTTCATGCTACAGAGAGTGTTGCTTATTAAGTCAGGAAGCAAACAACACAACAGGCTCAGGAAGTCCCTAAAACTGATCAGATTCACCAGACTACTCCCTCCTCAAGCATTTATAATCAGTAAGGTCTACTGAGAGATATTCTCACACAAGCTTGAACTGCCTACAAGTTGGACTTTGGTGGCATTCCTGCTTTGGTCTGTCATTTGTTCCTTATCTGGTGTGAGTAGATGTTTTTGGTGATACAGCTATCTTTGAGTCATTTCTGCTTCTGTAATTGACTTCTCATCCGTATTCCTATAAGAGGTCTTGATAAAACTCATTGGCTCACCAACTTGAACTTTGGTGGTAACCCTGCTTTGGTCTGTCAACCTTATCTGGCATAAGAAGACATTTTTTTTCAAATCTCCCTAGGAATTGTGGAACACAACTAGGGCAGTTTGGTTGGAGTGAGTGGGAGAGGAGAGAGATTAGGAAGTAGTCAGAATTCAACGCAGTAGACCATAGGTGAAAGGAAAATAGAGAGGAAGAATACAGAGAACAGAATGGTGTAAGTGGATGTGGGGTGATGGAAATGGAGAAATAAGGGGGTAGCTGAGGCTTAAGCAAATCACATACACTGTGATCTTGTAACCCAAGTAAATAAAAATAAGCATAGTAGAACATACACAACACAAAAGAACAAGGAAGCATGCCAGGAACTAAAAGGGATTTTTATTGAGCTCTACATTTTTCTTTATTCCCCTTCCTACTTCTTCTCTCCCCTTCAACCCTCCCCCAAGTTCCCCATGCTCCCAATTTACTCAGGAGATCTTGTCTTTTTCTCTTACCCATGTAGATTAGGTCTATGCATGTCTCTCTGAGGGTCCTCAGTGTTTTGTGAGTTGTGGGCTGCTTTTCATTGCTTTATGTTTAAAAACCATGTATGAGTGAGTACATGTGATAACTGTCTTTCTGGGTCTGGGTTACCTCATTCAAAATGATGTTTTCTAGCTCCATCTATTTTCCTGCAAAATTCAAGATGTTATTTTTTTCTGCTGTGTAGTACTCCATTGTGTAAATGTACCACATTTTCCTTATCCATTCTTCAGTCAAGGGGCATTTAGGTTGTTTCCAGCTTCTGAATATGACAAACAAAGCTGCTATGAACACAGTTGAGTACATGTCCTTGTGGCACAATTGAGCATCCTTTGGATATATACCCAAAAGTGGTATTACTGGGTTTTGAGGAAGGTTGTTTCCTAATTTTCTGAGAAATCACGACACTGATATCCAAAGGGGCTGTATCAGCTTGCATTCCCACCATCAATGCAGGAGTGGTCCCTTTTCCCCACAGCCTCTCCAGCATAAGTTGTCATCAGTGTTTTTGATCTTAGCCATTTTTTCAGGTGTAAGATGAAATCTCAGAGTTGTTTGATTTGCATTTCTCTGATGACTAAGAATGTCAAGCATTTCCTTAAGTGTCTTTAAGCCATTTTAGATTCCTCTGTTGAGAGTTCTCTGTTTAGGTATATACTTCATTTTTTATCGGATTATTTGTTCTTTTGATGATCAAATTCTTGAGTTCTTTGTATATTTTGGAGATCAGACCTCTGTCTGATGTGGGGTTAGTGAAAATATTTTCCCATTCTGTAGGCTATCGTTTTGTCTTGTTGACCGTGTCCTTTGCTTTACAGAAGCTTTTCAGTTTAAGGAGGTCCTATTTATTAATTGTTTCTCTCAGTGTCTATGCTACTGGGGTTATATTTAGGAAGTGGTCTCCTGTGCCAATGCATTCAAGTGTATTTCCCACTTTCTCTTCTATGAGGTTCAGTGTGACTGGCTTTATGTTAAGGTCTTTGATCCATTTGGACTTGAGTTTTGTGCATGGTGATAGCTATGGATCTATTTTCATTCTTCTACATGTTGATATCCAGTTATGCCAACACCATTTGTTAAATATTCTTTCTTTTTTTTTCATTTGATATTTTTTGCTTCTTTGTCAAAAATCAGGTGTTCGAAAGTGTATGGATTAATATCCGGGTCTTCCATTCGCTTCAATTTGTCCTCCTGTTTGTTTTTATGCCAATACCAGACTGTTTTCAGTACTGTAGCTCTGTAGTAGAGTTTGAAGTCAGGGATTGTGTTGCCTCCAGAAGTTCTTTTCGTGTACAGGATTGTTTTGGCTATCCTGTTTTTTTTTTTTTTTGTTTTGTTTTTTCATATAAAGTTGCATACTGTTCTTTTGAGGTCTGTGGAGAATTTTACTGGGATTTTGATGTGCATTGCATTGAATCTGTAGATTGCTTTTGGTAAAATTGCCATTTTTACTATGTTAATTCTACCTACTTAAGAGAATAGGATATATTTCCACATTCTGGTGTCTTCTTCAATTTCTTTCTTCAAAGATTTAAAGTTCTTGTCACACAAATCTTCCACTTGTTTGGTTAGAGTTACTCTGAGGTATATTTATGTTATTTGTGGCTATTGTGAAAGGTGATGTTTCTCTGAATTCTTTCTCAGCCCATTTATCATCTGTGTATAGGAGGTCTACTAATTTTTTGAGTTAATCCTGTATCCTGGTACATCACTAAAAGTGTTTATGGGTTGTAGAAGTTCCTTGTTAGAATTTTTGGGGTTGCATATGCAAACTATCATATCATCAGCAAGTAGTGAGAGTTTGACTTCTTCTTTTCTGATTTATATCTCCTTGATCTCCTTTTTTTTTTTTTTTGGTCTTATGCTCTAACTAGGACCTCAAGAACTATACTAAATAGATTTGGAGGGAGTAGGCAACCTTGTCTTGTTTCTGATTTCAGTGAGATTGCTGTGAGTTTCTCTCTATTTAGTTTGATGTTGGCTGTTGGCTTGATGTATATTGTCTTTATTATGCTTAGGTATGTTTCTTGTATCCCTGCTCTCTCCAAGACCTTTATTATGAAGGGATGTTGTATTTTGTCAAAAGCTTTTTCGGCATCTAATGAGATGATCATGTGGCTTTTACTTTTCAGTTGGTTTATATGGTAGATTATGTTGACAGATTTTCGTATGTTGAACTATCCCTGCATCTCTGGAATGAAGCTAACTTGATCATGGTGGATGATGGTTCTGATGTGTTCTTGGATTTGATATGCCAATATTTTATTTAGTTTTTTTGCATCAATGTTCATGAGTAAGATTGGTCTGTAATTTTCTTTCTTAGTAAGAGAGTCTTTATGTGGTTTTGATATCAGGATAATTGTAGCCTCATAAAAAGAGTTTGGCAATGTGTTCCTTATGTTTCTATTGTGTGGAACAATTTGAGGAGTATTGGTATTAATTCTTCTTTGAAAGTCGTATAGAATTCTGAGCTGAAACCATCTGGTCTTTGGCTTTTTTTGGCGGGGGGGGGAGACTTTTGATTATTAGTAGTTGCTTTTTAAAAGTAGATTTAATCATCTACATTTTTAACTTTTCATATCTATATTCTCTTTTATTTCTTTTTAGATTAGATTCGATAATCTACCCTATTATCCTATCATATTTATATACCCCCTTTTTCTTTTCAAAACAATTTCCTTTGTTCAATTTTTTTCAAATCATTACCAATAACAACTTGTAACCAACCACCTTAAAAAAGACAAATATCCATAACCTACTGAATGAACAAAGGGGCGGAACACCCACTTTACTTCTTGGGAATATAGGTGTCATATTCTTAAATTTACTTAATGCTGTCTGGGGGGTAACAGTCTCCGGATTCCCTAGTTGGATACCTTTAGTCTCCTGAAAAGACAAAAACAAAACCCTTCCCCAACCCTAATTTTGGGGGAATTCTCTTTTGGCAAGTAATATCTGATCAAATAAAAAGCATAGTTTTGTGGTTAGTTTAGATTAAATGTCCATTTTTCTTAATGAACTATTATCTCTTCTAATTAAGAGGTGCCTTCTGTTCAAATAAAATCTTTGTAAATTTTGATGTTATTTATAGCTTTTCTTCTCTTGCATAAACAAAAGCAAAATTCCTTCCCCAATGTTAACACATGTCCTGGTTTCCATTCTGAGGTCAAACATCTTTAAAGTATATCAGTTGATCTAATTCTGTAGTTTTTTTCTACTTTCCAGTGTCTCTCCACAGCTGTTGTTCCTTTCTCATTAGCATTTAGAAAATTCAAAGTTAATAAAGCATTATGCAATCTATTTCCGGGTGTCTTTATCATCCCTTTCTGTTTATTTAACATATCCTTAGGAGCTTGATTTGATCTTTCTGTAACTGCTTGGCCTGTAGGATTCTGGGGTATACATGTAATATGCTTTATATTATAATAAGCAAAACACAGTTTCATTTGCATAGAGACATATGTTGGAGCATTGTTTTTTTTATTGTGACCATAATGGTCATAATTTCTAGCAAATGTGTGCTTACCAAATCAGCCTTTTTCAAACTCAAAGCAGTTACCCATTGAAAACCTGAATAGGCATCAATAGTGTGGTGTACATATTTTAGTTTTTCATATTTGACATAGTGGAACACATCCATCTGCTAGATTCATTCCATCGAGTGCCCTTTCATTACTTTCGGCAGGTAGTGGTGTTTGGTTGTATAAAGAACAAGCGGGACATTTTCTTATAATTTTCTTAGCTTGTTGCCATGTGATGGAAAAGTCTTTTTTTTAAGACCTATTGACATGATTTTTTTTAATGAAATTCTGAGGCCTTCAGTACATTTCAATCAATAACTGATTGATGTCTGCATTGCCTTGGGCTGGGGAACCTGAAAGATCCAGATATGTGTTATTGGTTGATTACTATCTGATTATATTTTGTAACTGAATAATAATGAAGTCAATTATGTATCATAATTCAGTGGTTTCAATATTCAAAACAACACTTTTGGCAGATTGCAAGTTGGTAACTGTGTTGAGAGGTTCTTTAAAATCCCTTAGTACCTTGAAAATACCACATAATTCTGATTTTGGGCAGAACCATAAGGGTTTTGATCCATTTTATTTAAATTTTCTAATTTTCAACCTTCCTTTTCTGATTTATTTATATCAGTATGGAATGTAGGAACTCCAGTTATTGGTTTGTTCCATACAATGAGAGAAAGTATATAGCTAGCTCTCTTTACAAGTTGGATTTTCTTGCTTTTAGGATAGTTGTTGCTAATCTATACCAAAAAATTAGTATAAGCTCCTTGCCAAGATTCACTTTTTTCCATAGTTTGACATTTTTTCATTAATAAAAGGCACTATAATTTCTGTTGGATCTATTACTGCTAATTGACAAAGCCTCAATTTTCCTTTTAGAATTAAATCAGAGACCTTCTTCATAGAAGTTTTAAATTTTTTACTCAGTTTATGTGGTAAAAAGATTCATTCTAAGATAATGTCTTCCCTCTTCATTAAAATTTCTGTAAGGGAATGTTTGGAGGGTTAATATGACTAGAATGCAGTTAAGATTTGGATCTACACAATCCACATGTGCCTTGTATAGTTTCCCTTCAATGAAAGCCAACTCTCTCAGTTTCAGCTGATAATTTTCTGAGACTGTTGAAATATGAGCGGCAGGGTTGCGTCCCCAACACCCCGGCCGCTTGGCTAGCTCATGCCCGAAATAACAACACACAAACTGTATTCATTTAAGAACTGCTTGACCCATGAACTCTAACCCTTACAGGCTAATTCTCACACCTGGACTAGCCCATTTCTAATGATGTGTGTAAGCACCCCAAGGTGCGCTTACCGGGAAGAGTCTAGCCTATGTCCAGTCCATCCTGGTCGGAGGAGCTTCATTGCGTGCATCTGCCCGGGAGAGCTGAGCATGGCGCCTCTGCTCCAGCAGAGCTGTCGGGTCTCTCCAGGAGCAGAGCAGAGTCTGACCTCACTTCCTCTTCCGCCCAGCATCCTATTCTGTTTATTCCGCCCACCTATCTTTTAACCTATCAGGGCCAGCAGTTTCTTTATTGCTCAGCCAATGAAATCAACAGATTGATATGACACTCCCACATCATGAGACTATTTAAGTCCTTGTTACCATGTAAGGTTTTTTTTTTTAAATTAATCAGGTTATCAAGACCTATCCTAATAGTATACTATACATAGGCAATGTCTCCTAGCAATCTTTAGAAGTCATTAAGAGTCTTAATTAAGATTGCTATTGCTCATATGAAACACCATGACCAAAAACCAAGTTGGGAAGGAAAGTGGTTATTAGACTTACACTTCAGCATTGCTGTTCATCACCCAAGGAAAGCAGAACAGGAAGTCAAACAGGGCAGGATCCTGGAGGCAGGAGCTGATGCAGAGGCCATGGAGGAGTGCTGCTTACTGACTTGCTCCACAGGGCTTGCTCAGTCTGCTTTCATGTGGAACCTAGGACCACCAGCCCAGGGATGGCCCCACCCACCATGGGCATGGCCTTCCCCTCTTGATCCCTGTAGTAGTTTGAATGTAATTGGCCCTCATAAGCTCATAGGGAATAGCATTATGGGAGATGTGGCTTTGTAGGGGTAGGTATGGCCTCGTTGGAGGAAGTGTGTCACTGTGGAGGTGGACTTTGAGGTCTCATATATGATCAAGCTATTCTCAGTATCTCAGACTACTTCCTGTTGCCTGCAGGATCAAGATGTAGCTCCTTCTTCACTCTGAGCTCCTTCTCTAGCACCATGTTGGCCTATACACCTCCATGGCCTGCCATGATGATAATGGACCAAACCTCTTAAACCATAAGCCACAAAATTAAATGTTTTCCTTGATAAGAGTTTCCATGGTCATGGTGTCTCTTCACAGCCCTAGAAACCCCAAGACAATCACTAATTGTGAAAATGCCTTACAGCTGGATCTCATCAAGGCATTTCTCCAGGTAAGGTTCCTTTCTCTGGGATGCCTCTAGCTTGTATCAAGATGACATGAAACCAGCCAGGAAAGTAACACACCTAAGCAGAAAATCTTAGGAGGTATTTCATCATAGTGAATCTTTCAGCTTGGTTTTCAGTTGGCATTTTAGCTTGAGGTGTTGGACCACCACATCTTCTATGTTAGAGTAGAGTTCTGGGTTTATGGACCTATGTCTCCTTACCAAAATCCAGGTTTTTTTCTTTCCTAAAACTTATTACATGCATTGTACCTTTACATACCAAATTAAAAACCAAACAAAAAAAGCGCGCAGGATTATAGAAATAATTGTGGTTGTGGTAATTAAGAAGAGAAGGATCAGTTGGCCTGGAGAGCTTCAGTTTTGGAGAAAGAATTTTAGCAAGAACTTGAAAGGTTGTCTAGGCAGGGAAAAAAGCAGAGTGGATAGGCAATCCAAGAAAGTATTTTCTGAGGATTCGAAACCTGGTAGTTCTGGCCATCCTGTGTATGGGAAGGAGGCCTCTCACCTTCCTATGGTGAGAACCTGAACAGCAGGGAGCCCACAGAAGAGCTTCTTTCTCTCCTGCCCTTGGGCTCCTTCCACTGCACAGCCAGGTTGCTCTGAGACATAAGTGCAGAGGTGGCAGTGGGGGTGGGGGTGGAGCCCTGGGCTTTTGTTTCTTGGATCCCCTCTTCCTTTTTACACACATCATATTGGTTTCTTGGTGTGGGTTGGGAGCAGCTCCTCTTTTCTTGGGTGGGTGTTAGCACAGTCCCAGAAAGATAAGAACTCCTGTAGGAACCAACACATATCAATCCCTGGAGGGGAAAGACAAGCAGCTCTGAAGAACTGGCGGTGTGGAGGGGGGGATGGGAGTCATAGAAGTCGAAGTAGGTCAGTCTGCAGGCAAGCTGTGTCTGCCCTCCCACCAAGGCACGAGCATGGGGGCCCGGGGCCTCCCTTTGTGACGTGGGTGCCCCAAAGCTCCACACTTTTTAAGTCTTGAGGCCAGATCAAAGTAGGTGGCCCCGCGCAGGGAAGCAGGGCTCATGGCTAAGGGGGCCCGGCCCAGCGGAAAATCCCAAGGCGCAGAAATTACAATCCAGATCAAAGAGCCTGCAGGGAGAACACTGGGGACACCGTCCAGGAAGGGCACGCGCTCAGTGCTCAGGGTGTCCCAGCTACTGCTCAGGGCCATCGCTGACCAACCGCGGCTGACTCTGGCAGAGCTCAAGAAGGAGCTGGGAAATGCTGGCTATGAAGTGCACCAGAAGATCAAAGGAGACAACCAGGACTCTACCAGGTCTGAGAGGGGTACGCTTCTGCGGGTCAGTGGCAGCGATACCACAGGCTGCTTCAGGGTCTGGAAGGTTCCTAAATCCAGGAAAAAGGTGGGACGGTCCTGGCTGGTGCTGGGCCGCCGCTCTTCAAGGAAGACCCTGCTCCAAACCCCATCCCGATCAACATCACCAAGACTACGCAGACCCTGCTCGCGTCGCAAGGCAGCCAAGAAGGCCAGAGAATTCTGGAGTCACAAGTCTAGGATTTTGAAGGCAAAGTCCAGGATAACCAGATCAATGGTTAGGACAAGCATCAGGTCAAGGGCCAGGTCAAGGGCGAGTTCAAGAGGAAGGTCAAGAGTGAGGTCTAGAGCCAAGGCCCAGGTGTGTGCCAGGGCCCAGGAACAGGCTTGTTCCAGGGGCAAGGAACAGGCTCGTGCCAGGGGCAAGGAACAGGCTCGTGCCAGAACCAGGGCACAGAAGTGTGTCCAGGGCCGGAAGCAGGAGTGCACCAACACCAGAGAAGAGGCACAGATGGGAACCAGGATGCAAACCAGGGCCAGGGCAATGGAAAACATCACAGCAGGACCTTAAAAAGAAGACGGCAAGTCTCCATCTAAAAATGAGAGCCGGCCAAACTCGAAATCCAGGGACGAGAAGAGGCAGGAACCTGAGAGGGTGGTAAAACGAACCATCCAGAAACCAGCTGTGGCTATAGTTAACAGTGTTTCCAGCCTACAAGGAAAAGCACGCACCAAGGCTTCTGCGAAAAGCGACAGTCCTGGGTGCTCGAGGAATCCTTAATTCCGAAGCTGTTTTCTGGGCGCTGTTTCCTTTCCAGACAGGCTCCAAGGAGAGTAACTCTCTTTCATTGAAGCTATTTACAAGACCTTCCTGTGTCTGTGTTTGCTCTTGCTCGCCACTAGAAGGGAAAAGGGTGGGTGTTGAGGTGAGATCTATAGCGGGGGCTTGGAAGGGGAGGGGAGCGGGAATTGAGACTCTGCTATTCCCACGGGACCTTTCATAAAGAAGGGAAATAGGAAGAGAGAAATCACCAGGGCTACACAACAATGCCCGCCAGGAGCACCATCAAATCCTCAATGAGTCTTCGAGAGGAGGGCAAGAGAAGAATAAGCTCTGAATGCCCTACTAATTCAGACATGGTCTTAAAATTAATTTTAGTGTAAAACTTGATTACAGTGAATTTGTAGCTTTCATCCCGAATTACAGTATTTTATATACAGTATATGAAATCTTGGATGTGAATGCAAGGTTAAATGAGGTCGTGGGTGAAAGCATTCAGCATGGGGTGTGGCACAGCGTAGGCATTCGGGACAAGTGTGTGTAAGTGGTGTAAGTGTGTGTAAGTGTATGTAAGTGGTTTTCGATGGGGCGCTGGTGTCCGCAGAGCAGGACCGGATGGGGACTTAGAACACTCCGGGTTCCAGTCAGAGCTCGGCTCTTCTGACCTTAGCCACGCCTTTCACCTAAGCACCTCTGGTCTTGAATTCTTTCTTTGTAAAATATTGGGATTCTTACACAATGTCAGGGGGGGGGGACTAAACCTCACAGTGAGGACTGGATGTAGGGAAATTCAGCAGATGGGATTGAGAGCCGGGAAAGTGTGACTCTCAGAGGGGAAACTGCTGATATTGACAACACGCCCATGAGAAGTGCAGGCAAGAAGGCGGCCAGAAAAGGAACACTTCGCTCGTGCACTTTTCTAGAACAAGTCTACTCTGGGCGCATGAGCCTAGAGTGAGCACAGTATGGTTTAGCTCTGCATGCGAGGGTGACAGATAGCAGGAGCCTTTCTCTTGCCACAGCTGCGACTCTAACTTCCTGGATAAGGAAGGCCTTAGGACACAGACCCGTCTGCCTCCACGTGAAGCCAGATAAGTGAGAGAAGGGATGCTGCTGGGGTTTTTTATTCTTGAAAAAAAAAAGGTCATAGTGGACATGGGAGCTTTCCCAGCTGTATAGCTGGCCGTGTTTTTCCCAGGAGAAACTTCATCTCCCACAAGGGAAATTTCAATCAGTATGCATTCATGTCATGTATAGGAAAGCACGCTGCTGTGAACTTCCTTTCATGCACAGGAATGATCATGTTAAATTCACCAAAGCCAAATCAGAAAAGCACTGGCTGTGTGTCTCCCGTGGATGTGACCTGAAGTGTGAACCCCCACATCTGCAGTTCTGAGCACTTGAATGTGAGTGGCCGAGGGAAGCAACGGGAGTGAGAATAGGGTCGATCTGGAGAGAGGAACATTTTCTACTGGACACACAGCAAAACTAAATGCCCTTATGGCTGGGGGTTACGGTATACCCTTCTACTCCTGGGTTTTAACCCCAAATACAATGATCTAGAATTATTTCTACATAAAACCAACTGTTAATGACTCTGGTCACTTATCTATTTTTCCTAGAAACCACCACACTTCTATTATTACTGTTTAAGCAAAATTCCATTCAGTACAACTTAATCAACCTTATATTACCTTGATCAGAACCAGTAGCAAATAGGAGATCCAAACCCTCAGCCTGTCTGGACAAAGATGATTATTCCATTTATTTTCATTGATAAACTCTGGAGTAACTGTTTTAGGAACTCATGAACTCAATTCAGGCTGCCCAGCTCATTGGGCTATCTGAGTGCTCTACCAAAAAACTTCCTCCAAATAGCTAATTATATCCCTCAATCCAGTCATTAATGCAAGACTCTGGGTCCTATCCTGAGAACACTACAATGAATAAGTCACAATCTCCACCTTTTAATGTACATTGCACGGGAACTTTTGGTTATTTTAATCAGAGCAAGGAAGTGAATGTCTTTATCCTCAATTCTTGGCTTTCCTCTTAACTCGCTTGTTTAATACAATGATAATCAGATTATTATTGGGAGTAACATTTTAGTAAACATTTATGTGAAGCTATTCCTGGGGAGACAAGAACAAATATCTGTTTATCCCAGATAAAGAACCATGACAGATCAAAGTGAGGCTACAACTTCAGTCTAACTTGGTGAATCAATGAGTTTTATTGGGGCCACAATAATATAGGTGAGAGGTTAATGACAGGAGCAGAAATGACTCAAAGACAGCTAATCATTCCCAGCTCTGTGTAAGACCTCACTCACAGCCCTGTGTAAGACCACTCACAGCCCTGTGTAAGACCACTCACGGCACTGTGTACAACCACTGCTTGCTCTCTGCCTTCCCTCTCTGAGGGCTTTGTTAACTCTTGTGGCAGACCCGTTTCCTTCACCCTATGGACACTTCCAGACCCTTACTTTCCTAGTCCAAGCCCATTCCTTTACGCCAGCCCCAAATATCTAGAAACACATTCCACATGGAAGCCCCAGAAACCCCACTGGCAGGGACTCAGAAGTACTCCCTGTGAGACAACCCATAGTCACCACAGTTTCCTCAGATCCAGAGCGGGTGACAGAACCAAGTAACAGAGCCTTCGACCCAACAAAGACAAGGTATCAACACCAACAATCACTGATATCCACAAATCTAGGAACCCAGATGCCACTGAGAAAGCACACCAACACCACCCTAAACTATAAGCCTCCGCCAGAGCCCAGCAACTCTCCAACAGAAAAGTCCCTGAAAATCAAGACAGCTGAAGCACAAGCCAAGCCTTCAAATAGCTATCATGAATATGCTTAAGAACCGCAAAGAGATCAATCAACTGCTTAATAAAGTCTGTGAAAGCATAAACAGTGGAAGGAAGTGAATGGAACAGTTGAGTGTCTGAAATTAAAACTAAAGAAAACCCAAATTGAGGTAAAACTGGAGATTAAAATTTTAGGACATGAAACAAAGTCTGTCTTACCCACAGAGTACGAGACATACGTTTTAGAGTTTCTATTGCTGTGAAGAGACATTATGACCATGGTAACTCTTATAAAGAAAAAATTATTGGGGTGTCTTCATCACGATGGGACATGGCAGCATGCAGGCAGACGTGGTGCTGGAGGAGCTGAGAGTTTTACATCTTGATATATGGGTAACAGGAAGTGGTCTGAGGTACTGGGCATGACTTGACCATAATGA
>NW_026068329.1:164948-167010 GCF_014885135.2 Alexandromys fortis
TCCCTGAAAATCAAGACAGCTGAAGCACAAGCCTAGCCTTCAAATAGCTACCATGAATACGCTTAAAAACCACAAATCAATCAACCCCTTAATAAAGTCTGTGAAAGCATAAACAGTGGAAGGAAGTGAATGAACAGTTGAGTGTCTGAAATTAAAACTAAAGAAAACCCAAATTGAGGTAAAACTGGAGATTAAAATTTTAGGACATGAAACAAAGTCTGTCTTACCCACAGAGTACGAGACATACGTTTTAGAGTTTCTATTGCTGTGAAGAGACATTATGACCATGGTAACTCTTATAAAGAAAAAATTATTGGGGTGTCTTCATCACGATGGGACATGGCAGCATGCAGGCAGACGTGGTGCCGGAGGAGCTGAGAGTTTTACATCTTGATATATGGGTAACAGGAAGTGGTCTGAGGTACTGGGCATGACTTGACCATAATGAGACCTCAAAGCCCACCCCCACACTGACACACTTCCTCCAACAAGGCCACACCTACTTCTACAAAGCCACACCTCCAATTAGTTTCACTTCCTATGAGCTTATGAGGGCAATTGCATTCAATGTACTACAACATACAAGAGAAAAATCTTATGTATTGAGCACATGATAGAAAAGAAAGATTCCTTAGTCAAAGAAAATGTTAAATCCTTAAAAAAAAAAAAAGAAAACAGGCACAAAGCACTCAGGAAATCTGAGACAGTGTGAAAAGACTAAATGTAAGAATAACAGGAAATGAGGACCGAGAAATCCAGGTCAAAGGCATAGAAAATATGTTCAACAAAATCAATGAAGAAAATTTCTCTGACCTAAAGGAGAAAATCCCTACCAAGGTTATAAGAAGGATAATTCACACCAAAAACCAGACCAGAAATGAAATTCCCACAACATGTAATCAGAACACTAACCACATAGGAGAAAGAAATTTTAAAAGCTGCAAGAGAACACCCAAGAAAACACAGGAATAAATAATCCCATGACAGCAAATCAAAAGACATGGGGTGGGAACCCCACACCATAACAAAAAACTAACAGGAGTCAGCAAACACTGCTCCTTGAGGACTCTCAGTGCAGATGGTCTCAATTCCTCAATAGGAAAGACACAGACTCACAGGCTGGGCTATGTAAAGCTATTATTGAGAACAGTGTGTAACGTTCTTTTTCCTGTTTGTGTTCATAGTCCGATTTTGTGTTTCAGTAAATATAGCTTCATGTTTTTTTATTTGACCTCTTTGCTGTGTTCATTTGTCTCTTCAGTCTACAGTAGTCTGGTATTCTCTGTGAGTCAGAAAGAACGTGTGTGCGTGCATGATTGTATGTGGGTGTGTTGTGTGTGTTCTCATAAAATGTTTTTCTTTATGCTTCAACCAAGGCAGATAGCTTTGCTAGGTAAAGTGGTCTGGGTTGGCATTTGTGGTTTGATTTTAGAACTTGGAGTACATTGCTTCAATCTCTTCTGGATTTTAATTACAAAAGTTCCCCTTGTGACTAGGCTGCCATCAGAAGGTGTGGCCCAGAATAAAGGGGCTATCTTCCCACTCAAAAGATCTGGATTAAAAGTGGGTCTTCTCCTTACTTCAGATGATTTACTTAAGAACAAAAATGTTGGCAATGTACCTGGCCTCTTGGGCTTTAGAGTTGATTCCAGATGTAGTCAAGATGACAACTAAGAAGAGCCATCGCAGCGTGGCTCATGTCTTCACTGCATGGCTTGTGTCTTCACAGCGTGGCTCGAGTCTTTTCTCTTGAAGCTGTCAATATCCCCTCACTGCTGTGTGTATTTAGTGTTTTCACTAAGCTTTCTTCTCTGGTCTGGCTATTAGGTGTTCTGCGTACCTTTTGCATCTACACCAATGTATCTTTCTATAATCTACTTCCTTATATTGTTTCTGTGTTGGTGAAGGTTACATGTCCAGAACCCACTTCCACAATATTTGAATGTCAAGGGTCTCAAATTAGCAAATTTCTCCTTCTCTCACCTCTGGGGAACTCCAACATGGCAAGCTACCTGGTTGAGCTGACTCTCACTAAAGCCAAAAGGCAAGCAACCAGAAACAT
>NW_026068329.1:169289-199236 GCF_014885135.2 Alexandromys fortis
TAAAGCCAAAAGGCAAGCAACCAGAAACATGAAAACTGGCAGGCTGAGGATTAATATAGGGACAACATAACAAAATCCAAAGCAGAGAACTTAAAACCTGAGGTGCTGTGAGCATGAAAGCTTGGACGGAGTAGACAGCATGTCAGAATTCCAAGTATTTGTTGAAACTAGTTGCAGACAGAGGCGCCTCCAATGAATTCAGAATCACAATGGCTGTCCTTTCTTTTTTTTTTTCAATTCCCTAATATCTATCTGTGTTGTTTTTTTCCCTGTGTGGTGGAAAAGTCCAGATTTGTTAAAAAGTTTTTCTCAGATGGTTGATGGGAAGTGAGAGCGAACACAAGGAGACATGAGAGGCCTAGAGACAATCAGCCTGAGAAATCCTCAGAGGCATCTGAGGCACCACCCTTAAGGAGGGGTCCCCTAGGCTTCTTTCTATTGCATAGAGTCCCTACGGCCCTGTGCTACACTCAAGAGGTAAAGAGGTTCTACCTGCAGGCTCAGGGGCTTGTTCTCAACAGATCAGTGGGTCAGCCATCAGCCTCTATGGCCCTTGTCCCATCCCAAACAAAGCAACCCTGGAGCCTGCTTTTTCTGTGTCTTACTTCCACCTGAGCCCGCTTCAAGCTTCCTTTAGCTTCCCCTAAATACCTAGCTTCTGTGAACTTGCCTTGAGGTCAGTTGGAGGAGGTCATCACCACCTGGGGCTCCATACTCTAGGCATTTGCTGAGTGGCCCTGAGACTGGGTGGAGAATTGGGGAAGGGGAGTGTCCAAAGTCTGTCCTCATTCAAGGGCCCAACCCTCTCCATGCAGCACGCAGCGCCCTCTAGAGTTGGTCATTGACCCAGCAAAACTGGGAGCTGGGCAAGGTGAAGGGACTTGTTACTGAGGCAGGATTTGGAGGGGCGACTGGGGGCTGGTTGAGATTGAGGCACAACCTGCCTTTTACCCCACCAACTCACCCATTAGCAATACTCTGTCATGGCCTTAAAAAAGTCTGGAGAGATGAGCAGGGAATAGAAATTTAGAATACAGCAATTTAGGTCATCCTTGTAGGGCTTCCTGCCTACCCCAGTTGAGCCAAGAATTTAGGGGAAGGAATGGAAAGAACGGGTTGACCTCAGCATGGGAGAGTTAAAGATGAAACTCGGCAGTGGGCAGAGGAACAGATGGGATCACAATAAGGTGGAATTAGGCAGAAACTTGAGAGAGAAACTAGGTTCTCAGAGACAGAAATAGGGCAGAATAGATACCGTTGGAAAGGGGTGAGATTGCTCAGGCCAAACAAAACCCAGATAGAAATAGGAAGGAACAGGAAGTGTGTCACTTGTGGGCAAGCAGAAGTGGTGGCAAGAAAGAGGGGCAGCGCCTGAGGTGTGGACTCAAGCGGTTGTTTTGTTTGGAGTAAAATAATGAGATATTGAAATCTCCAGTCCCAGTCGATTACAGGCACTTGACGTTTCAGATATCAGTGGCCAACTCTAGTTCTTCGGGGACAAGGGAAGAAACTAGGGGACAGGAACCAGGATGGGCCTCCTGAGTGTGATGTTCCACTTAGAGGGTGAAGCAGCATCGCTGCTTGGATGAAATCTGAGTCTCCAGCCAGTGGTCCTCAATTCTGGAGGGCATGCTTTAAAAAACATCATTGGGGTCAAAGACCACACTTTTAGAAGCGCAGTGTGGTAGAGCACACAAGGAAAGATGGGATTTTGTCAGCTCCCAGTTTCACCCACCCCTGTTCAGTGTGATTGGCTGAAGAGGGAAAGAAGGGACCTCTAGGTCTGGGGCAGGGCTCACACTGCCCTTGGTGGAGACAGGAAACAGTGGTTTCCTTGTAGGAGTGCTGGGACGGGAGAAGCTTTGTCCCAAACCATGACCCTCATACCTCCCCTGAAAGCATAGCATCTCTCTAAAATACAAAGTGCCTTGAGAAAGCAATACCCTCTGGGTTACTGTGTGCTGTGTAAGGGTTCTCTAGGAGAAAGAAAGGGGCGGATAACCAGAATAGTGAAGACATACCATAAACAGGGATGCACAATGGGCTCCTCCCGATAGACCACCCTACTTTCTAGAGAGAACACCAGTACATTTTATTTAAAGGGGCCAGTGCAGGGCTCTGGAAAGTTGACTTGACATTTAAGAGCACTTGTTGCTCTTGCAGAGCACAGGGATTCCATTCCCAGTTCCCACACGGTGGATCACAATCGTCCATAAAGACAGTTTTGCCCATGTCTGACCTCCAAGGGCATCAGACACATGGAGTGCATATACATCCATTCAGGCAAAACACTCATACACACAAAACTTTAAAAAGTTAAAGGGATAGTGTGGTCATGAGGTACAAGAGCTGAGAAGGTGAAAGCTTGAAGCTGTGGAAAGTTTCCTGTGGGGGAAAAACAGACCCATTCATTCATTTAATGGCTGTTGCTTGTTTTATTATTTGTCCAAAGGCGGTGGTATTGGACCAAGCTAGACCAGATGAGGAAATGAGCCAAAGGACTGTTCCTTTCGCACAAAGCCCTTGGACTCTCTCTGCTGGTCAGTGGGGTGCTCTACATGTACCTGCACTTTGGGGGCTCCACTTCTTATCCCTGCAATGACTAGGAGAGAGAAAGGCTGGAAGTTAAGTGTAGCTATCACCAGGTATAATTTGATAGGACGGAAGGTAACTTCTGCATTCCCTTAAAACCAGCTGTGCAAGCTGAGCTGTGAGTGCGCCCGTGTCCCTAAGGACAGAGGATAGTGTAAGTAGATTCCAGTAGTGTAGTCCCGGCCCTGTCCTCATCTCTCGACACCTTCTAGGATTTTAATCCATAAAATATGTCCCGAATCTTGCCTTGTACTTCTTTTTTTTTCTTTTTTTTTAAAGTAGAATTTTTAAAATTTATTTATTATGTATATGCCTGCCAGCCAGAAGAGGGCACCAGATCTCATAGATAATTGTGAGCCACCATGTGGTTGCTGGGGATAGTACTCAGGACCTCTGAAAGAGCAGCCAGTGCTCTTAACCTCTGAGCCATCTCTCCAGCCCTGCCTTGACTTCTTGACAAGGGCATCTATACAATGACCATGAGTCAGGCAGGAATAAATTCCTTCTGGTATTTTAGACAGAATCTCATTACATAGCCATTGCTAGCCCAGAATTTAGCGATCTGTTAGAAGCAAAGACCTGTATTTTAAGATCTGTATTTTGTTTACAGCCATCTTAAGTTCACAAGTAAGATATTCACCTTTGCAGGCAAGTTCCGGACCTAGGACATTAGCCTAGTGAGACCTGCAGGCACCTGGCTTTTAGAAAACATTAGCGTTTTCCATTGTTAGTCAACACACACAGACACTCAGTATTTACTTAGCAGCTAGGGCTGTCTCCAGACCTGAATTCCAGCTTCTGAGGAAATAATAAACTTCGGTTTGATCAGAAATACTGTCTTGTCATCATTTCTCGTGCCTCTTGTACCCTCCATTCCTCTCCCCTAGGTTTATCAGGGACCACTGTTCTCATCCCGCTCATCGGGATAACATCCATCTGCTACTGCCTCCCAAGTGCTGGGATTACAGGTGTGAGATACCACAGTGAGCCTTTGAAAGGCATTCTTTTACAGAGGCCACTGCCCAGAACTGAGTTAGTGGGAGACTTTTCTCTTTCTCTTAACACTGACTCCAAACTGATCTTGTTCCTGGGGCCTAGGGTAGGGTCTGCTCGCAAAGGGCTGCCCACTTTTGCTGAATTCATCAGAACACAAGACAAATGCATTCCAGCTCAAGAAGGAAGGCTAGTCTCAGCAGCAGGAGGGAGTTGGGGTGGGGATGCTTAAGTAACCAGGATGCCCAGTCAGCAAAATGACTCTATTTCAATTCCTCTTGAGCTCAGGGCCCGAGAGCTCTGTTTGATTCACCCAGATCTTTCTGAGCAGAATCCCCCTCAACTAGATTGCTGCAAACCACTTCCTCCTGCTTCTCTGGCTAATTCCAACTGTGTATGAGAAATGAATATCTTAGGGGAATCAAAAACAGCATGAAAACCTTGAAGAGAAAAATACCCACTTTTACATACTTTGCTCTTTTCCTCCCCAACTCCAAACTTCTCTTATATAGAAGATAAATTGTACGTTACAAAACTGATTGGATTGTAAGATTAATACCACCACCAAAATGAAAAACAGTGGCCAACTCATAAGCCAACAGACGTGAGAACATTGGTAGGAGCTGTTGTGCAGGCGGCTAACCTTAGAGTCAAGAGTCTCAGTGTAAAGTCATTCCCAGAACACAGAGGAACCCTCTCAGAGAGCTCTTTTACCCTCACCACCTGCCAGGCCAAGCTACAGCCTTTTCCCCTAAAGTTCCTTTTCCTGGGAGAATGAGATGCTCAACAACAGTTCTTCTCTTTGAAGAAGCTAAGAAAATCCAACAAGAACGATGGGAGTGACTTCCGGTGCTGCTATTCCTGTCCAATCTTGTAGCACTTAAAACAAGACAAAACTGCACTGAGCACGACCCACTGGCACCTTGCTTGAAGTCAACAAAAAATAGTCTCTTTCCATCTATGTGGGAAAAAATAATTTTCATCACAGAGATTCTGACTTAGATATACAAATCCACAAACATCTATATCCCAAGAATTCCGGGGGAAACTTTGTACACAACTTAAGCCACCATTGCACCGTTCTACTGAGAATCCCTTTACCAAACAAAACCATAGGTGTCTACTAAGTCTCCTCTTATCTCCTCATCCTTTCTTGCAGACTGTAATACAGCCTCCTTCCTCCACTCGACCTTCCTTTCTCTGTCAACACAACATGACATGAACAAAACATGCTGGCTCCTCTAGTATGCTATGATGCCCCATCAGGTGCTACGGTACAGTGGGTAAGCCCAAAATCTGGAGCCAAATGACTGTTAGCTCTACTGCGTCTTAGTGGTCTTATCCAAACGCCTCCATCTCTCTCTGCCCCAATGATCTACCCATAAAATTGTATAATTACCTGGCTCCCATATTACACAGCACATACAAGGTGCACAGGAAAAGAACGCACATGATAAGCTTTCTGCATGTGTTGCTATTAGCGATGCTGCTGTCTTTTCTGGCTGGTCTCTAGACTTGTGCTCTCTTCCTGCTTCTTCCTTCTCTTCTTTTACCTAAAAGCTCCACAATCTACACTGTCTGCTTTATGCTTTCCAAGTTTTCCTTGGACCCTCTTTTCTCACTTCTTCCAGGGTTTATTTTTTTTTTCTATTTTCTTTTTCTGAGATAAGCTCTCATCATGCTACACAGACTGGCCCAAAATTCTTGGGCTTGGGTAACACTTGTGCTTCATTCTCCCTAGTAACTGGAATTACCATTGGGTACCATCATACCTGATTATAGATTTTCTTCCCCAAAGAAACCAATTAGTTATTCTGAATTCCCCACCTCATCTCACAGAAAACATTAAAAACCAATCTACATCCCTTAGAAACAGAATCTATTCGGCTATAAGCATACCGTTAGCGTATAAGAAGCCTGAGCTAACGGGCCAATCAGTTTATAGCTAATGTAGACCTCTGTGTGATTACTTCGGGACTTAAAGACTGCATGAACTGGGCAGAAAACCTCAGACAACACTTTGCATTTTGGTTAGTTTGGATAAAGGTTTGTTTATTTGTTGATTTTCTTGAAGAACCAACTCTTTGTCCCATTGATTCTTTGTATTGTTTCTTTGTTTCTATTTTGTTGGTTTCAGCTCTCAATTTGATTATTTCCTGCCATCTCGTTCTCTTGGGTGAATTTGCTTCTTTTTGTTCTAGAGTTTTTATTGTTGTGTTAACTCACTAGTGTGGGTTTTTTTACAGCTTCTTTATGTAGGTATTTAGGGCTATGAACTTTCCTCTTAACCCTGCTTTCATTGTGTTTCATAAATTTGGGTATGTTGTGTGGTCATTTTCATTGTATTTTAGGAAGTCTTTAATTTCTCCCTTTATTTTGTCCTTCACCCATTGATGATTCAGGTGAGCATTGTTTAATTCCCATGTGCTTATGGGCTTTCTGGAATTAGTATTGATGTTGAATTCTAGTTATAAGCCAAGGTGATCTGATAAAATACATGGGCTTACTCCATTTTTTTTTTTTTGTATTTGTTGAGGTTTGTTTTGTTACTGAGTATGTGGTCAATTTTTGAGAAGGTTCCATGAGGTGCTGAGAAGAAGAAATACCTTCTTCTGTTTGGATGGACTATTCTATAGATGCCTGTTAAGTCCATTTGAGTCATAATATCTGTTAGCTCCCTTATTTCTCTGCTTATTTTTTGTCGGACTGACCTGTCCAGTGGTGAGAGTGGAGTGCTGAAGTCTTCCACTCATAGTCTGTGGGGTTTAATGTATGATTTTAGCTTTTGAAGTGTTTCTTTTGCATATGAGGGTGCCCTTGTATTTGGGGTATAGATGTTTTGTATTAAGATTTTCTCTTGATGGATTTTTCCTGTGACTAATATGAAATGTCCTTCTTTGTCTCTTTTGATTGATTTTATTTTGAAGTCTATTTTATTAGATATTAGGATAGCTACACCCGCTTGTTTCTTGGGTCCATTTGATTAGAATATTTTTTTCCCAACACTGTAATTGGAACTTAAAGTTTAAGCAAGAATGGGGACAGAAAGTTTGGGGAAGGAGGGAGAGGGGACTATTAATGAAAACCAAGAACACATGAAGAAACTCTATGAGACTCCACTTGGTTATAATCTGATTAAACATATAATTTTTAAAAGGTGTTTGAATAGAAATACCTCACCTTAGTTAATAACTGTGCTTCTAGAGGATGTGGATTATCAAACAAAAATCCCAGTACCAGGCATGACTTACCTTCCTGTGAGTTATAGATCATAGAGGCCCGCCCCAGAGGCACCCCAAACAACACAGGCTATTGATATTACTTGGTTGCCCAACATAATTAGATTGTAAGACGTATTGCTAAAGACACCTCACACTTTGGCTGCAGAACACAGACAAGTCCATCTTGAGCCAGTCTGGAAATACTTCCTGCTGATTAGCATCCACAGTGCTGGGAGGTGCTATGCAGACTCCTTGGGAAGAAAAGACATTAACAGTATACTATCCTGTATTAGACTTTACATGCTACAGTATTCCTCTTTTAGGCAAGATGTGCCTAAAAACCCCAGTAAATTCTGTGAGCCAAGTCCACAGACTGAGGTGCTAGACTCCAAAGGGAGGAGGTCTCCTGGAACCAGCTGTGGAACTCTCTAGTTGGAGTGAAATAATTGAGCCATAGTTCTCATGGCAGTTTGTCTGCTTCTATTTCCTTTTAATATTGACAAAATTCCAGATAGCCTCGTCTGAGAAGAAGCCACCCCCTTAAATTGGGGTTACTGGACATGACCTCTTTTCTAAGAGATTCCACACTTTGCTTCATAATCATTTAAATAATTACAAAATAATACTTGGATCAATATCCTCCCAACAATATATGAATTTGTATGGCTGTGTGTGTGTAGATGAGGTTGGTTTTGACATTGTGGTAAAGAAAGCATTGCTTAAGTATAGTTTTAAATTGAACTTTGAGAAGTTTTAGTAAGACAAAAGCTAGATGTTAGATAAGGATTACACATGAAAATTTATTACCTTGATCTGGACCTAAGAGTCATTCATTAACGATAAGTGATTTTTTTTTTGTAGTTTGTTCTGTTTAGTGATTATGATGTTATTTGTTCCATTTGTAATTGATTCTTTAAACCAAGTGTCTAGGAACTGATTGATTTTGTGCCTTCTTGTGCCAGGTGGTTATGATAATTGTTCTTTGTAACTGCTTCAATGAACACATCTTTTAAGAATGGTAATATCTGTTCTTCTTGTATAAAAACCCTTGTTTGAGAGCTGCAAAATACACTCAGATTCAAACTGCCTCTGTGTTTGTTTTTGTTTGTCACCACTGAATCTTTACTTACCTAGTCTTCAGGAAACCACGTCCCCCAAAACCCCATACCTGGCTGGGGTGGTCAGCGGCACACTGGTATAATAGTTGCAAGATTATTTATGGGAGGAACTCAAGACTCTCTTGATGGGATTTGAAATTTGTTCCATAGGAGGGAATTAATGACTGGTACTATGAGCATAGCCAGAACCTGCAGCTAAGAATGCCACTGGGTTTAGGGGTGAACTCAACAATATTATTCTCATAAATATTCATGTTGTCAAACTGACTTCTAAATCTTTATGTTTATATCCCATAGATTTGTGCTGCTCCATCTTTGTTTGGGGATGCTTCTTACTACAGTGGGGAGGGGGTAATTAATCCAGAGATACATTACTGTTCAAAGTGCTGGAAGGGGAATGACATTATTAGAAAGTATGGTTTCCCCAGAGTAAGGTGTGGCCTTGTTGGAGGAAGTGTGTCACTAAGGGGGTGGGTTTTGAGGTCTCCTTTGCTCAAGCTACTCTCAGCGTAGCACACAGTTCACTTCCTGTTGCCTGCAGATCAAGATGTAGAACTCTCAGCTCCTTCTACAGCACCACGTGAGCCTGTTTGCCACCCCTTCTTACCATGATGTTAATGAACTAAACCTCGGAATCTGTAATGATTTCAGAGGATGTTGCAGAAGAGGGCTGGAAGGAATAAATGTTAGAGCTGGAGGTGGTAGGTGTGCTGTGAAGTGCTGTCCTCTGGACATGACATGGATCTACACACACGAAATCACAGCAGCTATGGTTACCCACACAAGACCTGTGCAAAATCAAGCCAGTTAAAAATTCCAGCATATAGAGACTGGAGGGGTGCCTGAGGGACCCCCTCTAGCTGAAGAGTTACTGGCAGTTGATGGCTACTCAGGGAGGATCACTTTTCTTCAGAACTATGACCATTATTAGTTTCCCCATGCACCAGTGCATGACCCCCCACATGTAGTAACTGAGCTCAGGGGCTTAAAAAATTGTAAGTACATAAAAAATATCAAAAGAGGATACATGAAGTTGGAAGGAAGAAATGATGAGGTGTCTTGGGAGAGTAGGAGGAAGGCAGTGATGGGTGGGTTAGGATACACTGCATGCATGTGTGAAAACTTCAAAGTTTAATAAAAGTTAAAACAGGGACAACAAAAATCAGTAGGTATTTTTAGACACACTATCAAACACACCCATATGAGTAATCTGAAAAAGAAAGACCATGAGCTCATTTTTAAAAGCCAAAAGTCACCTAGATGTAAGTTCAGTCAAAGAGAGAAAATGTCTTTACAAGGAATATGGTCAAAGAGTGAAAGGCATTGCTGAGAAGGAAGGCAAGTGGGAAGTCCCCTGAATTCACAGATTGGAAGGTTCAACATCAAATGCCCATACTGTAATGATCTGTTCTGTCCCTTTAAGAGACAAGTCACGCCCACTCCCTTCCCCATCCATGGAGGCAGGCAGATCTTCCTTTCTGCTTGCAGCCCTTTTTTTTCCTTTTTTTCATCTCCCTCTCAAAGAGGCAGCTTCTGCCTCTCCCCCTTCTCCCCTCCTCCCTTTCCCCCTTCTCTCTCTCTCTCTCTCTCTCTCTCTCTCTCTCTCTCAATTAAATACCCTCCCAACAATATATGAATTTGTATAGCTGTGTGTGTAGATGAGATTGGCTTTGACATTGTGGTAAAGAAAGCATTGCTTAAACATAGTTTTAAATTGAACTTGGAGAATTTTTAATAAGACAAAAGCTAGTTGTTAGATATACATGAAAATTTATTACCTTGATCTGGACCTCTCTCTCTCTCTCTTCTCCCCTTCTTCCTTGGCCCTCCATAATCCACTGTATAAATATCCAACCTCACCCTGCATGGCATGCCTCTCCTTGTCTCTGTCTCTCACCTGCAGCTGCATGTCTCCCTGCCTGGGACCAGCTGCCTTCAGAGACCTGCAGCATGGTCTCATGGCCAGCTGCCCACTGCCTGCAGCCACTGGTAAATCTGCAGCATTTTTAGTTAATCCATTATATTTGGATGGCACCAATGTACTGGTAAAAATAAAATGCTGTGGATCCCCAAGTAGCTGCAGCAGCAGAAACACTGCAGTTCCCCTAGTGATGGCAAGAAGCAGGTCCCAGGCAGGGAAGGTGCACAAGACTGTGCCACAGATCTCCAAAGGTGGCTGGTCTGGGACAGTGGCAGGCAGCGGGCCATGTGGTGGCAGGCAGGGGGCAATGGGCCCCAGAGCAGCTGGTCCCAGGCACGAATGGCACAGTTCCCATGCAGCAGGTCTCCAAAAGCAGCTGGTCCCAGATGGCTATCCATGTGGGCAAGAGACAGATGGATAGGTATGCCATGCAGAGTGGTTGGATATTTACTTAGTGGGTAATGGAAGTATGGAAGGGAAAGGGGAGAAGGAGAAGAGCAGAGAGAGGGGATGAGAGAGAAAGAGAGAGAGAAAGGGGGCCACCCCAAGATGATGCCCATAAATAAGCAGGAAGCAGTCTTGAGAATCTGCTTCCCCAATTCCCTTAATCTGTGGTGTCTAACCTCCTGCCTTTTTATTATAAAAAAGAGATGTGAATATAATGATCTGTCTCTTTAAGAGACAGGCCACGCCCAGTCCCTCCCCCAACCCCCCAATCCACTGAGGCAGGCAGATCTTTCTACTTGCAGCCTGAGTCTCTTCCTTTTTTGTCTCCTTCTCCCTTTCTGTTTCTCTCTCTCTCTCTCTCTCTCTCTCTCTCTCTCTCTCTCTCTCCTCTTCCCTTTCTCCTCTTTCCATTCCATATTTCCATAACCCACTAAATAAATATCCAACCTCACTCTACATGGCAGTACCTATCCATCTGTCACCCACCACCGCCATGTGGCTCACTGCCCAGGACCAGCTGCTTTTGGAGACCTGCAGCGTGGTCTTATGTGCCTTCCCTGCCTGGGACCCGCTGCTGTTGGACTAGAAGTCCAAACATCAGGGAGGAGTTGCTCCAGACACCACTCTTATAACCACAATTGATGCAAAAGCAAGAGGTTTTTTATTCTGTCATGACAGGGCCCTTCAGGTTCAGGATATGAAGGACAACGATAGCTGTTACGGTCCATCTTTTAAAGCAAAAAGCCACAGACACAAGGGGGGGCTGTAGGTTGTTTTCCAACTTATTGGATTGGTTTATTCAAAGGGTTACTATCAGTGATTGGTCTATTCCAGGGCAGGAGAATAGCTGCATGATCAGGTAGATAAGGGGAGCATCTCTGGGCCTTTCTGACCTTGTTCTAGTGACTAAATCAATACATCAGGAATTGAGTCAACATCTGTGGGTTGTATTTGCCTCAATTCCCAGAATGGAGTTATGTTTGAAGATTATTCACAAGGACACAGGAGGATAAGCAGTCCAGCATGTGTGTGTGTGTGTGGCGGGGGGTGGGGGGGGCGACTGTCCAGTTTCCAAGAGAGAGTGAGTGTAAGATTTTAGAAAAATGTCTTAGGGTTGAGGGAGCTTACAAATGCATTTAGAGTCTTTCACTGCCTGCCATCACTTGGGGACCTGCAATGTTTCTGCCACTGCAGCCACTTGGGGATCCACAGCATTTTATTTTTACCATTACACATACTACCGTAAGGGACTTACAAACTCACTGCAATCTCCATCAAACTACCAAGGACACTCTGTACAGCAATAGAAAAAAAAATCTTGCCATTTTTATGGAATCTGAAAAAGGTCTCAAATGGCCAAAGCAAAGAAAGTAGAACAAACTGGGTGGTGGTGGTGCAAGCCTTTAATCCCAGCACTCAGGAGGCAGAGGCAGGTGGATCTCTGTGAGTTCGAGGCCAACCTTGTCTACAAGAGCTAGTTCCAGGACAGGCTCCAAAGCTACAGAGAAACTCTGCCTCAAAAAAATCAGAAAAAAAAAATAAAATAAAAAAAGAAAAGGAATAAAAAAGAAAGTAGAACAAAGCTGTGGTACTCAAAGAATATGACACTGGCGTAAAAACAGACACAGAATGATGGAACAGAATGGAACCCCTCCCCTCCTGTGAACTGATTTTTGATGATGACATCAAGGACATATACTGATGAAAGAACGATCTACTCAATAAATGGTCCCGAGGAAACTGGAAATTAAATTAAACTAGATCCTCATGTCCTACTACATACAAAATAAACTCAATACTGACTGAATACTAAAATACAAGACCAAATTTAAATTTACAAGGCAACTTGAATAAAATATGAAGAAGATGATTCATGAAATTGATCTGGGCAAGGATTTTTCTGAATTTTAGAAGCACAGAGAATAAAAGCAAAAATAGACAAATAAAGCTACATAAAACCAAAAGGTTTCTGTACAAAAAGGAAATAATCAATAGAGCAAAAAAAATGACCTACATGGCAGGGGCAGAGAGTTAATACCCAGGATGCACAAGGAATACTAACAACTCAACAGTAAAATAATAGAAAAGTGGCTGAACATGTGCTGACGTCTGTAATGGGCACTGCACAAAAGGAAATATGCAAAATGGCTAATGACTACATGAGAAAATACTCAATATCACCAGTCATCAGGGAAAATCAAGTCAACATGTCGTGCAGATGTAACCCAAGTTTAGTAAGAACAGGCTGTCAGGCAAAGCCAGGGGTGGTGGCATATGCTTGTAATCCCAGCACATGAGAGGCAGAGGCAGGTAGATTATGATTTGAGTCTAACCTGGGACACATAGTAAGACAAAATGAACAAACGAGTGCTAGTGAGGATGTGGGGAAGGGGACATTTACATACGGTTGGTGGGCATGAGTGTTTACTACAGCCATGTGGAACTGGAGCTAGAACTCCCTCATGATCCAGCAATCCCATCACCGGGTATGTGCACGTTAAACAGATTCTTAAGTCCATGCAGAATTAGTCTTCTTAGGCCAGATATGGAGTTCGCCTAAGCATCTCTCAACAGCTGAAAGGAGTTTTTAAGTACAGTATAATACAGTTCAGATATAAAACGAGTAAAATTGTCATGAGCCCTATGTTGAGGGCCATCTGTCAGGTTCCAACTTCAGTGGGTTGGCATGTTCCAGGGTAGGGGCATGTGGATTAGAAATGTCAGACAGTCAGACCAGAGATACAAAGATAATAAAAAGCGACACAGACTAGAGGGCAATCCTATGAATACTGAATTCACCCATTTATTTTCCATGTGCTTATATACCCCAATCTAATAATGAAGGGGGCGGGGAGAAGAAGGCAACAGACTGCTTTAACATGATACAAAGGACAAACAGAGCAATTACCTCTTCAATACCTGAAGCATCAAGCATCATGAGTTAAACATTCTGTTGTTCAGGTAGGACATGGAGTGACTACAATTTAGGCTGAGTATCCTGTAGGCAGCCACTTCCTAGGTCAAATCTCCTCTCATCCTTGAAGGAGCAGGAATGTGCCTGAACTCTCACATCCTCATGGTAGACTGGATCCACTTCTGTGGGCCATCTTAATACCCCAAACACCAAGTAGCCACACCCTAGATCAAGATATCTTGTTAGCAGCCACACCTTAAGTCAAAGTTCTTGCCAATAACCTTGAAGGAGCAGGAACAGGCCTGAACTCTCTGACCTTTAGTCAAGGTGGAACGGACCCACTTCTGTGGGCTCCCACCTAAAATCCTACCATTTATGACAATTTTGGAGCTGAAGATTCTTATGCTGAATAAAAGAAGCCAAGCACAGAACAGACACTGCATGCTCTCACTCTTACATAGAGCCTCTGTAAGAAAAAGGATCTCAACAAAAGCAGAACATGGGTTCCCAGACTGTGGAGGGAGGAAGAGGGGTTCAGGGGGAAAGGTTGGTAAAGAAAACTCAAATCTAAGAGGGGGTGCTTTGGTGTTCTCTAACCCGATAGGTTGGCATCGCTTCAAATATAACTAGAAGAGAATTTTCACATACTCACCACACACACACACACACACACACACACACACACACACACACAAAATAATAATGTTTGCAGTGACAGGCATGCTAATGATTCTGACTTGATCATGGTAGCATACATACATGCACCAAAGCAACACACTGCCTAATAAGTACATACAGTATTTATTAGATGCCAATTTAAAATCAAGGCAAACTAAAACAAACAACGAGCTAATGAGTTGAAAGTTTTGGTGTTAGGTCATGCCTTCAAGGAATACAAGGTAACAGCCGAGCTGTCTTTGGGGATCTGATTCAGCTACCCAACTATGGACTACTTAAATCTTCTGGCTGCCGTGCTCAGTTACCCCTGAGGACTTCATGCTTGCTGCTGCTCTTGGATACTGAGAACGTGTGGAAGCCATATGGAGAGAGTGACTTGTGCCTGGGAGCGAGGCTGTGGGAGATAAGTTGCTTAAACAATGAACTGATGGGAATTTTAACTCCTGATTTCTCTTTCTCTCTTCAAGAGCATGGACAGGCCTGAGTTCAGAAGCAATTCTGACCGTTTTTGACTGAGAGGATTCCTGTAAATATGACTCTTTTTACTCATAAATATTCCAAGAAAGGCAAAGAATTACCAGCTATAGGACTTGGATGGAAATGTTTCCTGTTTGCCCTCGAGGTAGATTAACTGAACTCTTCTTCTGCAGGACGTGTAATCAAGGTAAACACGGTCAAGGTAAACACAGTACCAGCGAGTCTTCTGGCCACCTCCTGGCCCTGGTTGTCCTCTCCTTCCCTCTGCATGCTTCCTTCACTCACTAGGGTCCTCTCTTTCCCTTCCGCTGCTCTGATTACCCACCTTGCTTTATGCAGGGAGTACATTATCACCCGCCCAACACACACACACAGACACACAGACACACAGACACACACAGACACACAGACACACACACACAGACACACACACACAGACACACACACACACACGCTGCTTCTTGCCCGCATCTTAGTTCCTCGTTTCTCTTTAGCTTGGTAGAAAACACTTCATAATTAAACTTAGAATGGTGAACAAGTTAGAAATACCAGACGTGGCTTGTTTAGTGCTAAGTTCTCATCAGTGGTGCTGTCATCCACACTGTAAATTTGGGGGAAATGCCACATACACACAGACACAGAGAGGCAGGCAGACAGACAGACAGACAGACAGACACACACACAGTGGTTAGATGACTTTTGATGTTTTCCCCCTAGTGCCACTTTCTCTGTTCTGATCCTCTTGAGTCTTAGCTCTGAATCAGAACATCTGGGGATTCTCTGGAACCTTCAGGAAGCCAGGAAGTCACACCAGGGCTGCTGAGGCAAGGCTAGGGAGCAGTGAAGATATAAAGAATACAATTTAATCAACCTGTTTTGTATCTCCTAATCCAACAAGTCATGTTTATGGGCTCTCGAGAGTGGTTTACTTTGCCATTAGAACCACCTCCCTCTTCTGCTATTAGACCTGTATGTATGGGCGCAGCAGACGTTGTCAGGACAAAACCTGCAATGAGGCTCATTCCCAGCACTTTCAACCTTAAGTTTCTCTCCAGCTTCTAAGGCTGGAGGTCTGTCATCTTCCAGCCCAGTCTTCCAGAGATCCGGGAAGACACTGACCCAAACTCTGTGGGCCATGCACTCATCACTTGTTTCAAGTACAACTTTTAGAATATCTTCTGTGCGGAGGTTTTTATTTCTTGTGTAATTCCTGGGTAAGTTATTCTAAGAAATCCCTTGAGCGTTTCCCAATAAACACACAGCATTTAGCTTCCAATAAGCTCATTTTATTATACTTCCTCGAGTTTGGTTCCTCTGGAGTCTGTAGAAAAGAATGACTAAAACCAGTGTGATTTCAAACACTAAGAAATAAAATAAGATATTTTTAATAGAACTATTATTTTCTTTTCTGGAACCCTATTGAATTTTTTTTTGTTTTAACTGTATATGTGTGTCTGTGTGGGTATATTTATATGTGTGGAGGGATCCACAGAGACTGGAAGAAGATGTCATATTTCTGCTGAGATGCCCAGTGTGGGTGCTGGCAACTGAACTGTGTTATCTTCAAGACCAGTATGCATCCTTAACTATTGAAGCATCTCCCTTGTCCTTCTGGGACCCTTCGAGTAAAAACAAAAGCCTCTGAGAGGACCTTTGATAATATCATTAAACATCCTTGCATATTCCACATGAAATCATCACAAAAACAGGTTTTATTATTATTTTTTTTTCTGGGTAAGAGAGTTTTGTACAAACAGGAGGACTTAAGTTCTATTTCCCAGAACTCATGTAAAAATCTTGGTGTGGCCAGAAGCGACTGTAACCCTAGAACTGGTGACAGGGTCGGGGAGAAAGGAGGGTACCTGCGGCTTGCTGTCCACTAGTCTTGCTCCAGGTTCAATGAGAAACCTATGTCAAGGGATAGGTCAGAAAGTAACCAAGTACACACTCCCATCCTCTCCTGGACTCCATGTGGGCACGTGTGTGCGTAACCACACATACCCATGCTCACATACAAGAGGCTTATTTCTTCGATTTAACTTCTCAAATCACAAACATTTCTATAAAGCAAGTTGGGACTAACTTTGGGAGGGACGTTTTTTTGCTGAAGTGTCTGAAACTCCATCAACAGCATGGCTTCCTTCCTGACTCCCAGGCACCGTGGTCTCTGTACTTGGAAGAAATGATTTATTGATGTTATTATCTACCAAGGACTTTCTTCTGTCATTGAGAGGTAAAGAACATATACATCTCAGGATGGAAAGCAAGGCCCCCTGTAGGCATTGCAGGCAGACTGTTGCTCATGAGTCAGTAAACCACTCCTGGGAGACACACTCTCCAGCTGTTCGCTTTACTGGCACAGAACCCAGAGAAAATGGTTCAGTCCTGTGAGAGCCAACTCTGACCTCAAACAGCTTCTTAACCTCTGTTGATTAAAAGTGTGAGGAGCATGGGTGATGTTGAAATTAAGCAGCCTCCTTGAGCTCTGATTGCCAACCAGAGCAAGAGGAAATTTAAAAAGAAACTATAATTAACTCTCTTACTACACATCTTTTTTTTTTTTTGCTTTCTTACAGGTGTTCCTTGTCAGTTCATTATTTCACATTATTATTATTATTACTATTATTATTACTATTATTATTATTGCAAAACAGTGTATTCTTAGGACTTTGAAGGCCAGTAGTTGATCAGGCAGTTCATTATCTTTCTTTCTTCCAAAGAAATTTCTGCTATACAGCAATGTTGAAATGACCACCATCAAAATATTTTTGAAATCTCTGTCTTCTTTCTTGCCTAGGCTCCTGCCGTGACTGCAGTGCCTCTTCAGCTGAACTGAGAATTCCAGTCTTCTGAATTCACTATGAATCCACTCATAGTTTTACTCTTCACCCTCGTTGTTTTTTACATCCCCATTTTCTTCAGAAGCACTGGAGACCTAAAACCATTCTAAAACAGCCAAAGCCCAACAGCGCATGTCAGAAGGGGAGAAGGGCCAATGTGGGCAGCTGGCTGGCCTGATCACAAACGTGTGGCATTTAAAATATAGAAATTGTTGTCATATCTGGATCAACAGTCAAGGAAATTTGGATTCTGAGGTATGGAAGAAATTATTTTCTTGAAGAAGAGAAGGCATATATAAGAGGAGGTTCTTTTGTTTTATTACTTTTGCTTTTCAGATTCCGAGGAAGATGCACTACGCAGCCATGGGAAACGTCAGTGTGGTCTCTGAGTTCGTCCTTCTTGGCCTGTCCGCTGATGCTCAGGTCCAAGCTGCACTCTGTGTGATTTTCCTTGTGATCTATGTCCTGACCCTGGCAGGGAACTCCGTGATTGTGCTAGCGATAATGGCTGATGCTCACCTCCGTTCACCTATGTACTTCTTTCTGGGTCACCTCTCATTCGTCGATCTTTCGTATTCTTCAGTCTCCGTGCCCAAGATGCTGGAAAACCTAATGTCTAAGACAAAAACAATCCCCGTGAAGGGCTGTCTGGCCCAGGCCTTCTTTGTGTTTGCCATTGGAGGCACCGAGGCCTTACTCCTTGCAGTAATGGCCTATGACCGATACGCAGCCATTTGCCGCCCTCTACTCTACGGCCAGATCATGAGCAGCTGGTTCTGTGAGGGGCTCGTGTGGGGATCCTGGGGATTGGCCATACTGAACTCACTCGTTAACACCCTCCTAGCTGGGAATTTGGACTTCTGCGACTATGGAACTATACACAGCTACAACTGTGAGATTCCTTCCCTCTTCCCTCTCTCCTGCTCGGATGTCTCCATGAATGCCAGTGTCTTGCTCTGGTCTTTTGTTGTACATGCCTCTGCAACTCTTCTTCTGGTTTTAGCGTCCTATGGCTGCATTTTCTCCACTATCCTGAACATGCGCTCCACCGCAGGCAGAAGCAAGGCTTTCTCCACCTGCTCCTCCCACCTCACTATAGTGATCTTCTACTTTGGGTCAGCCGGCCTGCGTTACACCATGCCGACCTCGGGCTCCCCCATGGAAATCATCTTCTCTTTGCAGTACAGTGTCATCACCCCCATGCTGAACCCCCTCATCTACAGCCTGAAGAACAAGGAGGTGACGACAGCTATCAGAAAAATGCTTGGAAAATGCTGGCGGCATTTTTAGTAAGTCGACCAAAAACACAGAGTGAGGAAAACACTTGAAGAACGGAGGTCATGAAGTGGAGAGATTTAATAGTGATGCCATTGGGGTTAATGCTATGTGAAAATACTGGGATTTTCCTCGAGAAATGCCACTTCCCTTGGTGGCCTTAAGGTCAATTCTGTTCAGAGACAAACCATTAAATATTTAACTCTTCTGAAGTGGCGTAAACAAGCAGCAAATAGAATTAATCAAACCTAGCTTCAATATAAAATATTTAGCTTTAATAAGGGGAAGAAGAGGGGAGCTTACAAAGCCAGGGTTCCAGCAAAGAGCAGCAAACAAAGAGAGGAGGCGGGGAGCACACCCGCCAGATTTATAGGTAAATATTGGCCTAAGGTGTACACGCCCTACAAACAAGGTGATTGGCTGGGGCTTCCCCTTCAGCATTTACGTATTTGTTTATTATTTTATCTGGGAGAGGACATTTCTTAGTTTGTCCCACCCCCCATACTTTCTATTTTCTTTTAGTAATAGGACCCGTTTTCCTTTGGGCAGAATTCCACTGTACCATTATATGTGTATCAGTGTCAAGTCCCTTTCACCAGGGGTGACCTTGGCACCCAGTGGGCTGATGATTCTTTTTTAGCTCTACTGCTGTCCCCTGAGTGTGGTCCATTGATTCAAAAGTGGCTCAGACTCCCCAGCTTCCTGTACCTGTGATCTTTTCTGTGTGACTTTGCAGCTTTCCCTATCTTATTTTCCTCCTCCACGGATACGAGGTGTATCATGACTGCCTTGATTTTATCTTCTAAATAATCTGTTTCAATGGCATAACTTACCAATTCACTGACTTTAACATACAGTTGGATCATTTCTTATTTTTAAAAATGGTATTGGGAAAGAATCGCTCTATACTGTGCTGAATTTCATAAAGGTATTTTGAGAACTGCAGGTATAGGAATAGAAGTCACCACTACAATCTTGAATAAAATATTTCTCTCCTAACACAAAGTTCCCATGGGCCTTTGACAATATATTTCTTTTCGGCTTCTGGCCCTTGGCAATCACAGATCAACCTTCAATGACTATAATTTTGTCTCTGCATGAATTTCACATAGATGCAGTAACAGTGTAAAGCAGATGTTTGTGTCTGCTTCCTTTCCTTCAGTGTGGGGATGCCGATCCACTCAATTATCCTATAATGTACGTACATGAGTAGACGTATCTGCGAAGGTGCATGTGGTCACCCACCTGGGTAAATACCTAGGGGAGGAGATCTGGGGTCAGAGTGATTGTAATGTCTGACTTTACAAGAAACTGCTTTGGTACTCTCAATACTGTCTGTGCAATGAATGTTCCCACAAGCAGCATATGAAGATCCTAGTTGCTCTCCAAATCCTTGCCAGTATTTGGCATTGAAAATATATTCTTTTTTAATTTTCACATTCAAGTAGACTCTAAAAAAGTTCAGTTTATACTTTAAAACCTCTCATAAAAGAAACCCTAAATCTACCTGACCTTACAGTGAATTTTAAACAAAATTTATAAGAAGAAATAATATAATTTTTAAATAAGACCTTCCAAAACACAGAAGAGCAGAAATACTCTCAGGTAACTCAGTGAGGTTCTGATACCAAAACCAGACAAAAAAAAACATATTCTGAGGGAAAAGTTTTCATTCTAGAATGTGAAAACAGGGTCTTTTCTTATAACTAGCATCACAACAATTATTTAATACAACATTTGCTCTTTTATGTGAATTTTGTCTTAAAGTAGAGCAGCTTCCATTTCTCTACACAGGAACATCCATTTTCAAAATTCCACTTTTGTTCTTATTGTTTGTTTACAAAATCTTTTGGGTCTGGGCAAACAAACATATCATCTTGTCTGTATAACTGACTCTTATTTTTACAGAACTTTTATGTTTGTTATCGTTAAAATGCAGTCATTCACAACAATCAAGAATCCCTATAAACAAAAGGATAAAAACAAAGCACATTAGAGACAAGATGCCTATATGGAAGAGAAAGTTACATGTAAAGAGCCATAGTGATGACAATATTCTATGATCAAAGACATGCTATTCAAGTTATCCCTCTGTATAACTTGGTATACAGAGGTGGCTTGGTAGTTAAAAGCACTGACCAATCAGGTTCTCTTCCCAGCTTCCATAACCACGTCTGTGACGTTAGTTTCAGGTGCCCTCTTCTTCCCTGCTCAGGGACCAGGCACACATGTAATGCACAGACATGCATTCAAGCAAACCATTCATTTATATAACATAAAAATAAATCTTAAAAAGAAAACAGAGCTAAAAAGGAATCTTGTTCAATACATATCAGTCCACCACATCCCTCTGTACACACAGTAAACTCAATTCAGCCACTAGCTGTATCACCTTAGGAAATGTGTCAGAGTTAAACAGACCAGGAAGACTTTAAAGATCACTGTGGCAGACTAGAGAGGCTCAACTCCAGTGGACCAAAGGCAGGAGAATTTTTAAACTGGGATGAGTTAGTAGAAAGGTTCAGAGATGTTGGCCCATGAGCTATATATATTGGGTCATTTCCGAGTTTTCAAGTGTTCTTCCCTGATTAGACCGTCTGTGTTTGCTATTCAGCGCCTCTGCTGTCAGAGACCTAGAGCTGGGAACACTTTCCTCCGCTGTGTTTTTAGTTTAGAGATGTTTTCTAGGTCCTTGAGGAAGACATCCCTGGATTGTAAAGTTGTCCAGAGGTCAAGACAGTATTTATACACAGTTCAAAGAGACAAGCAAGTAACTTATAAGTTCCGATTTTCCAAAGTAGAAAGGGAACTTAGAAGCAGGAGAGATGCTCAAGAGCTAACTAAAGGTGTTTTCTGCTGGTGTAGAGGACCAGAGTTTGGTTCTCAGAACCCACATTAGGATGGTCACAACTTCCTGTAACTCTAGCCTGACACCTCCTTCCGCCTTGTAGGGTATCCTCCTACAAGTACAAAGACACATATACACACATAAGAAAAATAAAATAAATATTTAAAAAAATACAGAGTAATTGGGGCTGGAGAGGTGGCTTGGTAGTTAAAAGCACTGACCAATCAGGTTCTCTTCCCAGCTTCCATAACCACGTCTGTGACGTTAGTTACAGGTGCCCTCTTCTTCCCTGCTCAGGGACCAGGCACACATGTAATACACAGACATGCATTCAAGCAAACCATTCATTTATATAACATAAAAATAAATCTTAAAAAGAAAACAGAGCTAAAAAGGAATCTTGTTCAATACATATCAGAAAATTACTAAGCTATTGAAGCCAAAGTAGCAAACATTCAAGAAATTTAAGATGTCAATTTACCTATCTCCTGGACATGCAAGCTCAGCTGGTAACTCATTGGTCACCCGCTGTAGTTACCCTTCTGAATTATTATACCTGAGAAGTCTGTTTATATAGCACCCTCGGAAAAATATTTAGAAAAAGAAAATCATGAAAAAAGACAATGGTGTGATTGCATTAGAAACACTCAGAGTCATTGTTCATGTGTTTCTATTCTAAGAATCAGTTTTTGTTGTTGATTTTGAGCACCACAAGATAAAGGAATCTCAAAGACGTCTTTGAACTCTTAACTTGGAAGTCTCCTGTCACGTCATCTTCATCTGATTTCTGTTGCTGCAACAGAAATATCTGAGACTTGGGAACTTACGAAGAAAAGAAGTATATTTAGGCTCTCTGTCCAAGCATGATGCTGGCAGTTCACCCCTTGGAATTCGTAGTGAAAACAGGGAGTGCAAGCATGTATGTGTAAAAGACAAAATAGGAGAACAGCCTCTGTCTGTAACAACTCACTCTAGTGGTGACTGATCCAGAGACATGAGAGCTAGAACTCCCACCACCAGGAGAACTAGCCCAGGTCAACGAGGAAGGCATTAGTCAGTCAAGACTGCTTCATTCCATGACTCAAACGCTATCCCCTAGACCTTTCCTCTCACCACTGCCAGACTGAAAGACTAAGGTTCCAATGTGCAAACTTTGAGGGTATGTGGGAAGTGGATGAAGGGATGAGTGTGTGTTGTTTGACACGGACATGGGCTGTGTCAAGAGTCCTCACACCCTTGGGATCGACAAGGCCTTCTCTCTGTCATGTGCAAGGGGTTGACCAAGTCTTTTCCTGGTCTGAGTACAATTGTTGATAGAGTGTACAGAAATTATCAGTCACAGCTTCCTCCTCCTGTATGACTACAGCCTGAGACCACATGCTATAGAGACCTCCTACCAAGTTCAGCTGAACTTGCCTTCTTGTTCAGTCATATATCATAAACCTACCTTTGTGTTCAGCCATGTACCATAAACCCACCTCCGTATTCAGGTATGTACCAGAAACCCGCCTCCATGTTCAGCCATATACTATAAACCCACCTCCTTGTTCATCTGTATGCCATAAAAACACCTTGTTTCAGAGACATAAAATAAACCCATTAAGTTTCCAGGCTGCTGGTGCATCTCCATCAGTGTGCATAGCCCACCTAGTCCCAACCTTTCTGACCTTGTCAGTCACACTAGTCAAGTCTAAAGTCATGCAGCTCAGAGCAAGGATACACACTAAAACCATAGCAAATGTGAATTAAGGTTTTTTCTTTATTATTTTTAGTTCAAACATTTTTCTTTTTTTTATTCCTTGTCTTTCAAATTATGCATCTCCATCCCATTCATTTCCCTGTCCTTCCCTTTGTATCTGCACTCTGCCCTTGAAACCTTCCCCACAAAATAAAATAAAATAAAATTTAAGAGAAAAAAGACCCAATCTTACCAAGAGCAATCTATAGATTCAATGCAATGTTCATCAAAATCCCAGCAAAATTCTTCAAAGACTTCGAAAAAATGGTACTCAACTTCATATGGAAAAACAAAAAACCCAGGATACCAAAAACAATCCTGTACAATAAAGGAACTTCTGGAGGCATCACAATCCCTGACTTCAAACTCTACTACAGAGCTACAGTACTGAAAACAGCCTGGTATGAGCATAAGAACAGACAGGATGACCAATGGAACTGAATAGAAGACCCTGATATCAATCCATATATCTTCTAACACCTGATATTTGACAAAGAAACAAAAAATATCAAATGGAAAAAAAGAAAGCATATTTGACAAGTGGTGCTGGCATAATTGGTTATCAACATGTAGAAGAATGAAAATAGACCCATATCTATCACCATGCACAAAACTCAAGTCCAAATGGATCAAAGACCTCAACATAAAGCCAGCCACACTGAACCTTACAGAAGAAAAAGTGGGAAGTACACTTGAATGCATTGGTACAGGAGACCACTTCCTAAATATAACCCCAGTAGCACAGACACTGAGAGAAACAATTAATAAATGGGACCTCCTTAAACTGAAAAGCTTCTGTAAAGCAAAGGACATGGTCAACAAGACAAAACAACAGTCTACAGAATGGGAAAAGATCTTCACCAACCCCACATCAGACAGAGGTCTGATCTCCAAAATATACAAAGAACTCAAGAAATTGGTCACCATAAGAACACATAATCCAATAAAAAAAATGGAGTAGAGACCTAAACAGAGAACTCTCAACAGAGCAATCTAAAATGGCTGAAAGACACTTAAGGAAATGTTCAAAATCCTTAGTCATCAGAGAAATGCAAATCAAAACAACTCTGAGATTTCATCTTCCACCTGTAAGAATGGCCAAGATCAAAAACACTGAAGAAAACTTATGCTGGAGAGGTTATGGGGAAAAGAGAACACTTCTGTATTGCTGGTGGAAATGCAAGCTGGTACAGCCCCTTTGGATGTCAGTGTGGCAATTTCTCAGAAAATTAGGAAACAATGTTCCTCAAGACCCAGTAATACCACTTTTGGGTCCACTTTTGGGTATATATCCAAAGGATGCTCAATCGTGCCACAAGGACATGTGCTCAATTATGTTCATAGCAGCATTGTTTGTCATAGCCAGAACGTGGAAACAACCTAAGTGCCTTTTGACTGAAGAATGGATAAGGAAAATGTGGTACATTTATAAAATGGAGTTCTTCACAGCAGAAAAAAATAACGACAGCTTGAATTTTGCAAGAAAATGGATGGAGCTAGAAAATATTATTTTGAGCGAGGTAACCCAGACACAGAAAGACAATTACCACATGTACTCACTCATAGGTGGTTTTTAAACATAAAACAAAGAAAACCAGTCTACAAATCACAATCCCAGAGAACTTAGACAACAATGCAGACACTAAGAGAGACTTATATAGATCTAATCTACATGGGAAGTAGAAAAAGACAAGATATCCTGAGTAAATTGGGAGCATGGGGACCTTGGGGAGTGTTGAAGGAGTGAGGGGAGAGACAGGAATGGGAGCAGAGAAAAATGTAGAGCTCAATAAAAATCAATAAAAAAAAGAAAAAAAAAAAAATTAAAAAAAAAAAAAAAAAGAGAGAAAAAAATGAGAGAGAAGGAAAATATCAATCTCGTCATGGAAGCTGTAGTGTGGCAGTCAGTCACACAGTAAACCCTCTTGTCCATATATCTTTACCTGAAAGTGTTCACTGCAGAGTCATTGGTCTGGTTTGAGGCCTCTGGTTTCTGCTACACTGTCGATGCTGGGCCCTCACTGGAACTCCTCTTGCTTATCCTGCTGTTGCCCTGAGTTGTGGAAATCCCGTAGCCTTGGGTCTGCAGGACAGGGTCCTTCATGTGCTCCAGCAAATCACAGATGGGGTGGATGTTGGGATTGGCCAACACATAACCCTGGTTCTGGGCCTGGGTAGTTGTCAGGTTGGCTCTCCCTTGTCCTCACCACCAGGATGAGTTCTCCTGTATTGTTCTGGTGGGTTAACCTCTTACAAACATGAGTAAGGGACAGGGCCCTGCTTCCATATCAAGGTTGGCTCTCCCATACCTGCTCCCCAGGGCCAGCTGTACTGTGTTGCCCAGCTGTGGTATAGGGGCCACTCTCTCGAGTGATATAGCTAATGAGGGGCAGGACCAGCTCTCCCATCAGCCTCAGGGAGGGAGGGCATCTCTCCCTGACTCACGCCTCCACATGATATGTGGGTAAACGGGACAGCTCTCCCATTACCTATCTCTCACAGCTTCAGGACTGGCTCATCCACACTGCCGCAATGGAGTTGGTTCTATTGTGCTGCCCTCAAGAGGTGCAGGGCCTGCTCTTTCAGGTGTTGCAACTGCGGGGTAACAGTGGCAGATCTCCCGCCCTTCCCATCTCAGGGCCAGCTCCCATCTGCTCATGATACCACTTGGCAGGTGAGTAATGGGGAGAGCTATCCCATGCTCACAACTTCTGGGCTGGCTCACCCACACTTTCATCAATGGGATATACTCTTTTGTGCTGTCCTTGCAAGGTGTAGGGCCTGCTCTCCTGAATATTGCAACTGGTGGCAGGCAGGGGCAGCTCTCCTGACCTTATGACCTCAGGGCCAGAGTTCATGTTTCTTCTTCCACCTACTGACAATTAGATAGACAAAGGAGGCACCTTACTAGAGAACAATAGTTGTGTTACTCTTTCCCTATGGAATAAGTCTTGTTGGCATACTCACTTCACAGACAGAGCACATGGAAAAGACAGGCATTAGGTCTGCCATGATGTGGTATCTATCTCATGCTAGCTCTTGGGACACTTTTCTCTTTCCTTTCCCTTAGTCTGTATTTTGTCTTTGAGATCATCTACAACTTGGCTCTCAAAGTGGAATTATTCCCACACTGCCTCCATTTCCTCCTCTTTGGTTTAGTCTTTATTTCTGTTTACTAATAAGAGCTAACTGCTTCCAAATAACTTTGTGGGGTAACAATTAATGGGAAAGAAGGGAACTAATAAGAGATGGGGTCATTTGAAATTCTTCTGTTGAGAATTCTCTGTTTAGATCTGTACCCCATTTTAATTGGATTATTTGATGTTTTGATGTCTAATTTCTTGAGGTCTTTATATATTTTGGACATCAGTCCTCTGTCTGATATGGGTTGGTGAAGATCTTTTCCCATCCAGTAAGCTGCCTTTTTGTCTTATTGACTATGTCCTTTGCTTTACAAAAGCTTCTCAGTTTCAGGAGGTCCCATTTATTTATTGTTGTTCTCAGTGTCTGTGCTACTGGTGTTATGTTCAGGAAGTGATCTCCTATGCCCATGCATTGAAGGCTACTTCCCACTTTTTCTTCTATTAGGTTCAGTGTGGTCAGAATTTCAAATGGTTGAAAGACACTTAAAGAAATGTTCAACATTTTTAGCCATCAGGGAAATGCAAATTAAAATGACTCTCAGACACAATATTACACCTGTCAGAATGGCTAAGATCAAAAACATCAATGATAGCTTATGCTGAAGAGGATGTGGAGTAAGGGAACACTATTCCACTGCTGGTGGAAATGCAAACTTGTATAACCACTCTAAAAAATCAGTACGGCGGTTTCTCAGAAAACTGGGAATCAACCTACCACAAAACCCAGCAATACCACTCTTGAGCATATACCCAAAGAATGCTCAATCATACTACAAGGACATTTGTTAAACTATGTTCATAGCAGCATTATTTGTAATATCCAGAACCTGGAAACAACCTAAATGCTCCTCAACTGAAGAATGAATAAAGAAAACATGACACATTTACACAATAGAGTACTACTCAGTGGGAAAAAAAACAATGGCATATCGAAATTTGCATGCAAATGGATAGAACTAGAAGAAACCATCCTGAGTGAGATAACCCAGACCCAGAAAGATGAACATGGTACGTACCCACCAATAGGTGAATACTAGCTGTAAAGCAAAAGATAAGGAGCCTATAGCCCATGACCCCAGAAAAGCTAAGTGACAAGTAGCATCCTAAGAGAAACATACATAGATTCCCCAGGGAAGAGGAAATAGACAAGATCTCCTGAGAAAACTGGGAGCATGGGAGTAGGGGGAGAAGAGAAGGTAGAAGGGGAGGAAGAGGAGATAAGAAGAGAGGGGAGGAGAACTAGAGGCAATGAGGTGGTTGAGATGGGAGGACAGAGATAGAGAATAAGAAAAGAGGTATCTTGATTGAAGGAGCCATTATGGGGCTAGGAAGAAACCTGGCACTGGAGAAATTCCCAGGAATCCACAAGGATGACCAGCTAAGACCCTAAGCAATAGCAAAGAGGGTGCCCAAACTGGCCTTGACCTGTAGTCAGATTGATGGTTATCTTAAATGTAACCATAGAACCTACATCCAGCAATTGATGGAAGCAGATGCAGAGAACTACAATGGAGCATTGGGCTGAGCTCCCAAAGTCCAGTTGAAGAAAGGGAGGAGTGGAAATACAAGTGAAAAGGTCAATAACCATAGCGGGGATAGCCACTGAAACAGCTTACCTGAGCAAATGACAGCCTTCCAACTCCGGGCGGATAGTGAGGGAACCAGCATAGGACCAAACTAGGCCCTCTGAATGTGGGTGGCAGTTGTATGGATGGGGCAGACTGTGGAGCCACTGGCAGGGATACCAGGATTTATCCCTACCAGGATGTATGTTCTAGCTGTTTGGAACCCGTTCTCTCTGGAGGGACACCTTGCTCAGTCTAGATCTAGCGGGGTGGGGGGATTGGTCCTTCCTCAAAGCAATGTGTTAGACTTTGTTGACTCCCCATGGAAGCTTTACCCTCTCTAAGGAGTGGATGGGAGATATTGTGGGGGGGGACAGTGAGGGAGCAGGAGAGGGGGTGAGAAATGGATTTAGTATGTAAAACGAGAAAAAATAGTTTTTTTAAAAAAATAAATTTAAAAAAGAGATGGGGCATAAGTATAAATAAAGTATATTATTTGCATGTGTAAAGACATTATAGTGATGAAAATGTTTTGTATGCCAGTGACAAGTAATAGTTTCCTGTTTTGGTGATAGTGATTGATCAGAATTCAGGCAATAAATAGAATAGACATCTAATAACAAGCAGCTGATAGTGTATGCTGAACCTTGCACATGAAATACCTGGGTAAATTATTAAAACCATGCAAATGATGTTGTACCACAGTCAATTTTTGTGTAAACAAGTTGAGATGAGGAAACGTTTAAAACCCAGTCAAGAAATACAGAAGATAAGTTATCAAAAAGCTGTTTTGAGTTCCCTGTGTCTCAGTGACCACCTCACCTGTCTCTCTGCAACTATGTTTTTAGATGTTATCTCATCTGAGAGATTGGAGTGCTTGTAGAAATACTTGCTTACAACTAGATTTTTAAAAATGACACCCATAGTTCATCACTTCTCCATGACAGTGTGGTTTCACACAAATAATACTTTGTTCCACATACTGACAGGTTCTGTTATCACAACCTAGAAAGTCAGCCAGAGATAAAAAGATAATGACCAGCTCCATGCGGACAATTCCAATAGGTGATGTGGTGGATTTTCTCTGGTTCTTTACCTTAGGCCAGATGGTTATGAACGACTAAATGACTCTTGAGAAAAGGTGGGCATCGAATACCATGTCTCTGACAAGCTGCTTTTCATTTCTAAGGCTGCAGGTCACATTAAAGGGAGAATATGAAGTGGGCCAGGACTGGAGTGTCAAGGGAAAGTGTTTTCTGAAGGACACTGGGACCTACACAAAATCATGCTATCTAGAGGAGAATTTGCTTTCTTGCACATATGCCAAACACAACTATTGCTGTTCATTCAAGGAGCAAAGCAAGCCAATGGCACCAGTGCTGGTCTCCCCACAGTGAGATAAGTGGGTATGACAATGTGGAGAGGGAAAAACTCATCTAGTGACTGCCGTTGGGCTTTCTGCTAAAGCTCCAAGACGAAGATAATGCATACCACTGGATCCTCCCTTTCAGAAAGTGTCCCTCAGCTACTCCTCTGTGTAGCAGAACTGGGCTACAAACAGGATGACCTCTGAGGAACCCTTCATTGAGTTATAATCTAATGATCGAAGAAGACCTCTCCCCACATGTTACTTCCTCTGTGAATATGAACTTTCCCCCAGATAAACAGCACCCTAAATATTTATTTGACCACCACAGTCAGCTTGGCAAAGGGGAACCAATGGGGAAAAACTACAAAAAAAAAAAAGTATTAAAGTCACACAGATTGACCATTATCATCCTTAGAACCAAAAGAGGCAAATGAGGAAACAAAACAAAAAAAAGACAACAAAATTGCCCAGAGCTTCTTAAAAAGAACTTACTCAAATCAGAATGCATGCATGCCAGCATTATAGTGTTTATCCAGTCAGAATGCACCTATGCTGTAGGAAATCCTACAGCCAGTAGTCTTTAAATTACCCACCTACTTGGGTGTGTTTATATATAAATGCTGGTATAAAGTAATAAATCAATAAACTTGAAAGTGGATAACTATATGTTTTTTCTTGGGTTCACCTTCTTCTTTAGCTTCTTTAGGTTCACCAGGTATACACTCCGTGACCTTTATTTACTAGGGAAGTAGATAAAATTGCCGGGGACAAAACAACAAAAAAAAGACAACAAAATTGCCCAGAGCTT